>NW_027139015.1:0-25000 GCF_035084215.1 Heptranchias perlo | reverse complement strand
ACAGGGTGAGATACAGAGTAAATCTCCCTCTACACTGTCCCATCAAACACTCCCAGGGTCAGGTACAGGGTTAGATACAGAGTAAAGCTCCCTCTGCACAGTCCCGTCAAACACTCCCAGGGTCAGGTACAGGGTTAGATACAGAGTAAAGCTCCCTCTACACTGTCCCATCAAACACTCCCAGGGCAGGTACAGGGTTAGATACAGAGTAAAGCTCCCTCTACACTGTCCCATCAAACACTCCCAGAGACAGGTACAGGGTTAGATACAGAGTAAAGCTCCTCTACACTCTCCCATCAAACACTCCCAGAGACAGCACAGGGTTAGATACAGAGTAAAGCTCACTCTACAATGTCCCATCAAACACTCCCAGGGCAGGTACAGGGTGAGATACAGAGTAAAGCTCCCTCTGCACTGTCCCATCAAACACTCCCAGGGCAGATACAGGGTTAGATACAGAGGAAAGCTCCCTCTACACTGTCCCATCAAACACTCCCACGGTAAGGTACAGGGTTAGATACAGAGTAAAGCTCCCTCTACACTGTCCCATCAAACACTCCAGGGCAGGTACAGTGTTAGATACAGAGTAAAGCTCCCTCTACACCGTCCGTCAAACACTCCCAGGGGAGGTACAGGGTTAGATACAGAGTAAAGCTCCCTCTACACTGTCCCATCAAACACTCCCAGGGCAGGTACAGGGTGAGATACAGAGTAAAGCTCCCTCTACACTGTCCCATCAAACACTCCCAGGGTCAGGTACAGGGTTAGATACAGAGTAAAGCTCCCTCTACACTGTCCCATCAAACACTCCCAGGGCAGGTACAGGGTTAGATACAGAGTAAAGCTCCCTCTACTCTGTCCCATCAAACACTCCCAGGGTCAGGTACAGGCTTAGATACAGAGCAAAGCTCCCTCTACACTGTCCCACCAAACACTCCCAGGGCAGGTACAGGGTTAGATACAGAGTAAAGCTCCCTCTACACTGTCCCATCAAACACTCCCAGAGACAGGTACTGGTTAGATATAGAGTAAAGCTCCCTCTACACTGTCCCATCAAACACTCCCAGGGCAGGTACAGGGTTAGATACAGAGTAAAGCTCCCTCTACAACTGTCCCATCAACACTCCCAGGGCAGGTACAGGGTTAGATACAGAGTAAAGCTCCCTCTACACTGTCCCATCAAACACTCCCAGGGTCAGGTACAGGGTTAGATACAGAGTAAAGCTCCCTCCACACTGTCTCATCAAACACTCCCAGGGCAGGTACAGGGTTAGATACAGAGTAATGCTCCCTCTACACTGTCCCGTCAAACACTACCAGGGCAGGTACAGGGTTAGATACAGAGTAAAGCTCCCTCTACACTGTCCATCAAACACTCCCAGAGACAGGTACAGGGTTAGATACAGAGTAAAGCTCCCTCTACACTGTCCCGTCAAACACTCCCAGGGCAGGTACAGGGTTAGATACAGAGTAAAGCTCCTCCACACTGTCCCATCAAACACTCCCAGGGTCAGGTACAGGGTTAGATACAGAGTAAAGCTCCCTCCACACTGTCCCATCAAACACTCCCAGGGCAGGTACAGGGTTAGATACAGAGTAAAGCTCCCTCCACACTGTCCCGTCAAACACTCCCAGGGCAGGTACAGGGTTAGATACAGAGTAAAGCTCCCTCTACACTGTCCCATCAAACACTCCCAGGGTCAGGTACAGGGTTAGATACAGAGTAAAGCTCCCTCTACACTGTCCCATCAAACACTCCCAGGGCAGGTACAGGGTTAGATACAGAGTAAAGCTCCCTCTACACTGTCCCATCAAACACTCCCAGGGCAGGTACAGGGTTAGATACAGAGTAAAGCTCCCTCTACACTGTCCCATCAAAACACTCCCAGGGTCAGGTACAGGGTTAGATACAGAGTAAAGCTCCCTCCACACTGTCCCATCAAACACTCCCAGGGCAGGTACAGGGTTAGATACAGAGTAAAGCTCCTCTACACTGTCCCATCAAACACTCCCAGGGCAGGTACAGGGTTAGATACCGAGTAAAGCTCCCTCTACACTGTCCCATCAAACACTCCCAGGGCAGGTACAGGGTTAGATACAGAGTAAAGCTCCCTCTACACTGTCCCATCAAACACTCCCAGGGTCAGGTACAGGGTTAGATACAGAGTAAAGCTCACTCCACACTGTCCCATCAAACACTCCCAGGGCAGGTACAGGGTTAGATACAGAGTAAAGCTCCCTCTACACTGTCCCATCAACACTCACTCCAGGGCAGGTACAGGGTTAGATACAGAGTAAAGCTCCCTCGACACTGTCCCATCAAACACTCCCAGGGTCAGGTACAGGGTTAGATACAGAGTAAAGCTCCCTCTACACTGTCCCATCAAACACTCCCAGGGTCAGGTACAGGGTTAGATACAGAGTAAAGCTCACTCCACACTGTCCCATCAAACAATCCCAGGGCAGGTACAGGGTTAGATACAGAGTAAAGCTCCCTCTACACTGTCCCATCAAACACTCCCAGGGTCAGGTACAGGGTTAGATACAGAGTAAAGCTCCCTCCACACTGTCCCATCAAACACTCCCAGCCAGGTACAGGGTTAGATACAGAGTAAAGCTCCCTCTACACTGTCCCATCAAACACTCCCAGGGCAGGTACAGGGTTAGATACAGAGTAAAGCTCCCTCTACACTGTCCATCAAACACCCCCAGGGCAGGTACAGGGTTAGATACAGAGTAAAGCTCACTCCACACTGTCCCATCAAACACTCCCAGGGCAGGTACAGGGTTAGATACAGAGTAAAGCTCCCTCGACACTGTCCCATCAAACAGCCCCAGGGCAGGTACAGGGTGAGATACAGAGTAAAGCTCCTCTACACTGTCCCATCAAACACTCCCAGGGCAGGTACAGGGTTAGATACAGAGTAAAGCTCCCTCTACACTGTCCCATCAAACACTCCCAGGGCAGGTACAGGGTGAGATACAGAGTAAAGCTCCCTCTACACTGTCCCATCAAACACTCCCAGGGTCAGGTACAGGGTTAGATACATAGTAAAGCTCCCTCTGCACTGTCCATCAAACACTCCCAGGGGCAGGTACAGGGTGAGATACAGAGTGAAGCTCCCTCTACACTGTCCGATCAAACACTCCCAGGGCAGGTACAGGGTTAGATACAGAGTAAAGCTCCCTCTACACTGTCCCATCAAACACTCCCAGGGCAGGTACAGGGTTAGATACAGAGGAAAGCTCCCTCTACACTGTCCCATCAAACACTCCCAGGCAGGTACAGGGTTAGATACAGAGTAAAGCTCCCTCTACACTGTCCATCAAACACTCCCAGTGCAGGTACAGGTTAGATACAGAGTAAAGCTCCCTCTGCACTGTCCCATCAAACACTCCCAGGGACAGGGACAGGGTTAGATACAGAGTAAAGCTCCCTCTACACTGTCCCCATCAAACACTCCCAGGGGCAGGTGCAGGGTTAGATACAGAGTAAAGCTCCCTCTGCACTGTCCCATCAAACACTCCCAGGGACAGGGACAGGGTTAGATACAGAGTAAATCTCCCTCTACACTGTCCCGTCAAACACTCCCAGGGCAGGTACAGTGTTAGATACAGAGTAAAGCTCCCTCTACACTGTCTCATCAAACACTCCCAGGGTCAGGTACAGGGTTAGATACAGAGTAAAGCTCCCTCTTCACTGTCCCATCAAACACTCCCAGGGCAGGTACAGGGTTAGATACAGAGTAAAGCTCCCTCTACATTGTCCCATCAAACACTCCCAGGGCAGGTACAGGGTTAGATACAGAGTAAAGCTCCCTCCACACTGTCCCATCAAACACTCCCAGGACAGGTACAGGGTTAGATACAGAGTAAAGTACCCTCCACACTGTCCCATCAAACACTCCCAGGGCAGGTACAGGGTTGGATACAGAGTAAAGCTCCCTCTACACTGTCCCATCAAACACTCCCAGGGCCAGGTACAGGGTTAGATACAGAGTAAAGCTCCTCTACACTGTCCCATCAAACACTCCCAGGGCAGGTACAGGGTTAGATACAGAGTAAAGCTCCCTCTCCACTGTCCCATCAAACACTCCCAGGGCAGGTACAGTGTTAGATACAGAGTAAAGCTCCCTCTACACTGTCCCATCAAACACTCCAGGGCAGGTACAGGTTAGATACAGAGTAAAGCTCCCTCTACACTGTCCCATCAAACACTCCCGGGGCAGGTACAGGGTTAGATACAGAGCAAAGCTCCCTCTACACTGTCCCATCAAACACTCCCAGGGTCAGGTACAGGGTTAGATACAGAGTAAAGCTCCCTCTACACTGTCCCATCAAACACTTCCCAGGGCAGGTACAGGGTTAGATACAGAGTAAAGCTCCCTCTACACTGTCCCATCAAACACTCCCAGTGCAGGTACAGGGTTAGATACAGAGTAAAGCTCCCTCTACACTGTCCCATCAAACACTCCCAGGGCAGGTACAGGGTTAGATACAGAGTAAAGCTCCCTCTACACTGTCCCATCAAACACTCCCAGGGTCAGGTACAGGGTTAGATACAGAGTAAAGCTCCCTCTACACTGTCCCATCAAACACTCCCAGGTCAGGTACAGGGTTAGATATGGAGTAAAGCTCCCTCCACACTGTCCCATCAAACACTCCCAGGGTCAGGTACAGGGTTAGATACAGAGTAAAGCTCCCTCTACACTGTCCCATCAAACACTCCCAGGGCAGGTACAGGGTTAGATACAGAGTAAAGCTCCTCCACACTGTCCATCAAACACTCCCAGGGCAGGTACAGGGTTAGATACAGAGTAAAGCTCCCTCTACACTGTCCCATCAAACACTCCAGGGTCAGGTACAGGGTTAGATACAGAGTAAAGCTCCCTCTGCACTGTCCCATCAAACACTCCCAGGGGCAGGTACAGGGTTAGATACAGAGTAAAGCTCCCTCTACACTGTCCCATCAAACGCTCCCAGGGGCAGGTACAGGGTTAGATACAGAGTAAAGCTCCCTCTACACTGTCCCATCAAACACTCCCAGGGCAGGTACAGGGTTAGATACAGAGTAAAGCTCCCTCCACACTGTCCCGTCAAACACTCCCAGGGTCAGGTACAGGGTGAGATACAGAGTAAAGCTCTCCCTACACTGTCCCATCAAACACTCCCAGTGCAGGTACAGGGTTAGATACAGAGTAAAGCTCCCTCTACACTGTCCCATCAAACACTCCCAGGGGCAGGTACAGGGTTAGATACAGAGTAAAGCTCCCTCTACACTGTCCCATCAAACACTCCCAGGGCAGGTACAGGGTTAGATACAGAGTAAAGCTCCCTCTACACTGTCCCATCAAACACTCCCAGGGCAGGTACAGGGTTAGATACAGAGTAAAGCTCCCTCTACACTGTCCCATCAAACACTCCCAGGACAGGTACAGGGTTAGATACAGAGTAAAGCTCCCTCTACACTGTCCCATCAAACACTCCCAGGGTCAGGTACAGGGTTAGATACAGAGTAAAGCTCCCTCTGCACTGTCCCATCAAACACTCCAGTGCAGGTGCAGGGTTAGATACAGAGTAAAGCTCCCTCTACACTGTCCATCAAACACTCCCAGGGTCAGGTACAGGGTTAGATACAGAGTAAAGCTCCCTCTACACTCTCCCATCAAACACTCCCAGGGCAGGTACAGGGTTAGATACAGAGTAAAGCTCCCTCTACACTGTCCCATCAAACACTCCCAGGGCAGGTACAGGGTTAGATACAGAGGAAAGCTCCCTCTACACTGTCCCATCAAACACTCCCAGGGCAGGTACAGGGTTAGATACAGAGTAAAGCTCCCTCCACACTGTCCCGTCAAACACTCCCAGGGTCAGGTACAGGGTTAGATACAGAGTAAAGCTCCCTCTACACTGTCCCATCAAACACTCCCAGGGTCAGGTACAGGGTTAGATACAGAGTAAAGCTCCCTCTACACTGTCCCATCAAACACTCCCAGGGTCAGGTACAGGGTTAGATACAGAGTAAAGCTCCCTCTGCACTGTCCCATCAAACACTCCCAGGGTCAGGTACAGGGTTAGATACAGAGTAAAGCTCCCTCTACACTGTCCCATCAAACACTCCCAGGGTCAGGTACAGGGTTAGATACAGAGTAAAGCTCCCTCTACACTGTCCTGTCAAACACTCCCAGGGCAGGTACAGGGTTAGATACAGACGAAAGCTCCCTCTACACTGTCCCATCAAACACTCCCAGGGGCAGGTGCAGGGTTAGATACAGAGTAAAGCTCCCTCTGCACTGTCCCATCAAACACTCCCAGGGACAGGGACAGGGTTAGATACAGAGTAAATCTCCCTCTACACTGTCCCGTCAAACACTCCCAGGGCAGGTACAGTGTTAGATACAGAGTAAAGCTCCCTCTACACTGTCTCATCAAACACTCCCAGGGTCAGGTACAGGGTTAGATACAGAGTAAAGCTCCCTCTTCACTGTCCCATCAAACACTCCCAGGGCAGGTACAGGGTTAGATACAGAGTAAAGCTCCCTCTACATTGTCCCATCAAACACTCCCAGGGCAGGTACAGGGTTAGATACAGAGTAAAGCTCCCTCCACACTGTCCCATCAAACACTCCCAGGACAGGTACAGGGTTAGATACAGAGTAAAGTACCCTCCACACTGTCCCATCAAACACTCCCAGGGCAGGTACAGGGTTGGATACAGAGTAAAGCTCCCTCTACACTGTCCCATCAAACACTCCCAGGGCCAGGTACAGGGTTAGATACAGAGTAAAGCTCCCTCTACACTGTCCCATCAAACACTCCCAGGGCAGGTACAGGGTTAGATACAGAGTAAAGCTCCCTCTCCACTGTCCCATCAAACACTCCCAGGGCAGGTACAGTGTTAGATACAGAGTAAAGCTCCCTCTACACTGTCCCATCAAACACTCCCAGGGCAGGTACAGGGTTAGATACAGAGTAAAGCTCCCTCTACACTGTCCCATCAAACACTCCCGGGGCAGGTACAGGGTTAGATACAGAGCAAAGCTCCCTCTACACTGTCCCATCAAACACTCCCAGGGTCAGGTACAGGGTTAGATACAGAGTAAAGCTCCCTCTACACTGTCCCATCAAACACTCCCAGGGCAGGTACAGGGTTAGATACAGAGTAAAGCTCCCTCTACACTGTCCCATCAAACACTCCCAGTGCAGGTACAGGGTTAGATACAGAGTAAAGCTCCCTCTACACTGTCCCATCAAACACTCCCAGGGCAGGTACAGGGTTAGATACAGAGTAAAGCTCCCTCTACACTGTCCCATCAAACACTCCCAGGGTCAGGTACAGGGTTAGATACAGAGTAAAGCTCCCTCTACACTGTCCCATCAAACACTCCCAGGTCAGGTACAGGGTTAGATATGGAGTAAAGCTCCCTCCACACTGTCCCATCAAACACTCCCAGGGTCAGGTACAGGGTTAGATACAGAGTAAAGCTCCCTCTACACTGTCCCATCAAACACTCCCAGGGCAGGTACAGGGTTAGATACAGAGTAAAGCTCCCTGTACACTGTCCCATCAAACACTCCCAGGGACAGGGACAGGGTTAGATACAGAGTAAAGCTCCCTCCACACTGTCACATCAAACACACCCAGGGGCAGGTACAGGGTTAGATACAGAGTAAAGCTCCCTCCACACTGTCCCATCAAACACTCCCAGGGCAGGTACAGGGTTAGATACAGAGTAAAGCTCCCTCTACACTGTCCCGTCAAACACTCCCAGGGCAGGTGCAGGGTTAGATACAGAGTAAAGCTCCCTCTACACTGTCCCATCAAACACTCCCAGGGTCAGGTACAGGGTTAGATACAGAGTAAAGCTCCCCCTACACTGTCCCATCAAACACTCCCAGGGTCAGGTACAGGGTTAGATACAGAGTAAAGCTCCCTCTACACTGTCCCATCAAACACTCCCAGGGTCAGGTACAGGGTTAGATACAGAGTAAAGCTCCCTCTACACTGTCCCATCAAACACTCCCAGGGCAGGTACAGGGTTAGATACAGAGTAAAGCTCCCTCTACACTGTCCCATCAAACACTCCCAGGGTCAGGTACAGGGTTAGATACAGAGTAAAGCTCCCTCTACACTGTCCCATCAAACACTCCCAGGGCAGGTACAGTGTTAGATACAGAGTAAAGCTCCCTCTACACTGTCCCATCAAACACTCCCAGGCCAGGTACAGAGTTAGATACAGAGTAAAGCTCCCTCCACACTGTCCCATCAAACACTCCCAGGGCAGGTACAGGGTTAGATACAGAGTAAAGCTCCCTCTACACTGTCCCATCAAACACTCCCAGGGCAGGTACAGCGTTAGATACAGAGTAAAGCTCCCTCCACACTGTCCCATCAAACACTCCCAGGGTCAGGTACAGGGTTAGATACAGAGTAAAGCTCCCTCCACACTGTCCCATCAAACACTCCCAGGCCAGGTACAGGGTTAGATACAGAGTAAAGCTCCCTCTACACTGTCCCATCAAACACTCCCAGGGCAGGTACAGGGTTAGATACAGAGTAAAGCTCACTCCACACTGTCCCATCAAACACTCCCAGGGCAGGTACAGGGTTAGATACAGAGTAAAGCTCCCTCTACACTGTCCCATCAAACACCCCCAGGGCAGGTAGAGGGTCAGATACAGAGTAAAGCTCCCTCTCCACTGTCCCATCAAACACTCCCAGGGCAGGTACAGGGTTAGATACAGAGTAAAGCTCCCTCTACACTGTCCCATCAAACACTCCCAGGGTCAGGTACAGGGTTAGATACAGAGTAAAGCTCCCTCTACACTGTCCCATCAAACACTCCCAGGGTCAGGTACAGGGTTAGATACAGAGTAAAGCTCCCTCTACACTGTCCCATCAAACACTCCCAGGGCAGGTACAGGGTTAGATACAGAGTAAAGCTCCCTCTACACTGTCCCATCAAACACTCCCAGGGTCAGGTACAGGGTTAGATACATAGTAAAGCTCCCTCTACACTGTCCCATCAAACACTCCCAGGGCAGGTACAGGGTTAGATACAGAGTAAAGCTCCCTCTGCACTGTCCCATCAAACACTCCCAGGGGCAGGTACAGGTTGAGATACAGAGTGAAGCTCCCTCTACACTGTCCCATCAAACACTCCCAGGGCAGGTACAGGGTTAGATACAGAGTAAAGCTCCCTCTACACTGTCCCATCAAACACTCCAAGGGCCAGGTACAGGGTTAGATACAGAGTAAAGCTCCCTCTACACTGTCCGATCAAACACTCCCAGGGCAGGTACAGGGTTAGATACAGAGGAAAGCTCCCTCTACACTGTCCCATCAAACACTCCCAGGGTCAGGTACAGGGTTAGATACAGAGTAAAGCTCCCTCTGCACTGTCCCATCAAACACTCCCAGGGTCAGGTACAGGGTTAGATACAGATAAAGCTCCCTCCACACTGTCCCATCAAACACTCCCAGGGTCAGGTACAGGGTTAGATACAGAGTAAAGCTCCCTCTACACAGTCCGATCAAACACTCCCAGGGCAGGTACAGGGTTAGATACAGAGTAAAGCTCCCTCTACACTGTCCCATCAAACACTCCCAGGGCAGGTACAGGGTTAGATACAGAGTAAAGCTCCCTCTACACTGTCCCATCAAACACTCCCAGGGTCAGGTACAGGGTTAGATACAGAGTAAAGCTCCCTCTGCACTGTCCCATCAAACACTCCCAGGGTCAGGTACAGGGTTAGATACAGATAAAGCTCCCTCCACACTGTCCCATCAAACACTCCCAGGGTCAGGTACAGGGTTAGATACAGAGTAAAGCTCCCTCTACATTGTCCCATCAAACACTCCCAGGGCAGGTACAGGGTTAGATACAGAGTAAAGCTCCCTCTACACTGTCCCATCAAACACTCCCAGTGCAGGTACAGGGTTAGATACAGAGTAAAGCTCCCTCTACACTGTCCCATCAAACACTCCCAGGGCAGGTACAGGGTTAGATACAGAGTAAAGCTCCCTCGACACTGTCCCATCAAACACTCCCAGGGTCAGGTACAGGGTTAGATACAGAGTAAAGCTCCCTCTACACTGTCCCATCAAACACTCCCAGGGTCAGGTACAGGGTTAGATACATAGTAAAGCTCCCTCTACACTGTCCCATCAAACACTCCCAGGGCAGGTACAGGGTTAGATACAGAGTAAAGCTCCCTCTGCACTGTCCCATCAAACACTCCCAGGGGCAGGTACAGGTTGAGATACAGAGTGAAGCTCCCTCTACACTGTCCCATCAAACACTCCCAGGGCAGGTACAGGGTTAGATACAGAGTAAAGCTCCCTCTACACTGTCCCATCAAACACTCCAAGGGCCAGGTACAGGGTTAGATACAGAGTAAAGCTCCCTCTACACTGTCCGATCAAACACTCCCAGGGCAGGTACAGGGTTAGATACAGAGGAAAGCTCCCTCTACACTGTCCCATCAAACACTCCCAGGGTCAGGTACAGGGTTAGATACAGAGTAAAGCTCCCTCTGCACTGTCCCATCAAACACTCCCAGGGCAGGTACAGGGTTAGATACAGAGTAAAGCTCCCTCTACACTGTCCCATCAAACACTCCAAGGGCCAGGTACAGGGTTAGATACAGAGTAAAGCTCCCTCTACACTGTCCGATCAAACACTCCCAGGGCAGGTACAGGGTTAGATACAGAGGAAAGCTCCCTCTACACTGTCCCATCAAACACTCCCAGGGTCAGGTACAGGGTTAGATACAGAGTAAAGCTCCCTCTGCACTGTCCCATCAAACACTCCCAGGGTCAGGTACAGGGTTAGATACAGATAAAGCTCCCTCCACACTGTCCCATCAAACACTCCCAGGGTCAGGTACAGGGTTAGATACAGAGTAAAGCTCCCTCTACACAGTCCGATCAAACACTCCCAGGGCAGGTACAGGGTTAGATACAGAGTAAAGCTCCCTCTACACTGTCCCATCAAACACTCCCAGGGCAGGTACAGGGTTAGATACAGAGTAAAGCTCCCTCTACACTGTCCCATCAAACACTCCCAGGGTCAGGTACAGGGTTAGATACAGAGTAAAGCTCCCTCTGCACTGTCCCATCAAACACTCCCAGGGTCAGGTACAGGGTTAGATACAGATAAAGCTCCCTCCACACTGTCCCATCAAACACTCCCAGGGTCAGGTACAGGGTTAGATACAGAGTAAAGCTCCCTCTACATTGTCCCATCAAACACTCCCAGGGCAGGTACAGGGTTAGATACAGAGTAAAGCTCCCTCTACACTGTCCCATCAAACACTCCCAGTGCAGGTACAGGGTTAGATACAGAGTAAAGCTCCCTCTACACTGTCCCATCAAACACTCCCAGGGCAGGTACAGGGTTAGATACAGAGTAAAGCTCCCTCGACACTGTCCCATCAAACACTCCCAGGGTCAGGTACAGGGTTAGATACAGAGTAAAGCTCCCTCTGCACTGTCCCATCAAACACTCCCAGGGACAGGGACTGGGTTAGATACAGAGTAAAGCTCCCTCTACACTGTCCCATCAAACACTCCCAGGGGCAGGTGCAGGGTTAGATACAGAGTAAAGCTCCCTCTACATTGTCCCGTCAAACACTCCCAGGGTCGGTGCAGGGTTAGATACAGAGTAAAGCTCCCTCTGCACTGTCCCATCAAACACTCCCAGGGACAGGGACAGGGTTAGATACAGAGTAAAGCTCCCTCTACACTGTCCCATCAAACACTCCCAGGGTCAGGTACAGGGTTAGATACAGAGTAAAGCTCCCTCTACACTGTCCCATCAAACACCCCCAGGGCAGGTAGAGGGTCAGATACAGAGTAAAGCTCCCTCTACACTGTCCCATCAAACACTCCCAGGGCAGGTACAGGGTTAGATACAGAGTAAAGCTCCCTCTACACTGTCCCATCAAACACTCCCAGGGCAGGTACAGGGTTAGATACAGAGTAAAGCTCCCTCTACACTGTCCCATCAAACACTCCCAGGGCAGGTACAGGGTTAGATACAGAGTAAAGCTCCCTCTGCACTGTCCCATCAAACACTCCCAGGTGCAGGTACAGGGTTAGATACAGAGTAAAGCTCCCTCTACACTGTCCCATCAAACACTCCCAGGGTCAGGTACAGGGTTAGATACAGAGTAAAGCTCCCTCTACACTGTCCCATCAAACACTCCCAGGGTCAGGTACAGGGTTAGATACAGAGTAAAGCTCCCTCTACACTGTCCCATCAAACACTCCCAGGGCAGGTACAGGGTTAGATACAGAGTAAAGCTCCCTCTGCACTGTCCCATCAAACACTCCCAGGGGCAGGTACAGGTTGAGATACAGAGTGAAGCTCCCTCTACACTGTCCCATCAAACACTCCCAGGGCAGGTACAGGGTTAGATACAGAGTAAAGCTCCCTCTACACTGTCCCATCAAACACTCCAAGGGCCAGGTACAGGGTTAGATACAGAGTAAAGCTCCCTCTACACTGTCCGATCAAACACTCCCAGGGCAGGTACAGGGTTAGATACAGAGGAAAGCTCCCTCTACACTGTCCCATCAAACACTCCCAGGGTCAGGTACAGGGTTAGATACAGAGTAAAGCTCCCTCTGCACTGTCCCATCAAACACTCCCAGGGTCAGGTACAGGGTTAGATACAGATAAAGCTCCCTCCACACTGTCCCATCAAACACTCCCAGGGTCAGGTACAGGGTTAGATACAGAGTAAAGCTCCCTCTACACAGTCCGATCAAACACTCCCAGGGCAGGTACAGGGTTAGATACAGAGTAAAGCTCCCTCTACACTGTCCCATCAAACACTCCCAGGGCAGGTACAGGGTTAGATACAGAGTAAAGCTCCCTCTACACTGTCCCATCAAACACTCCCAGGGTCAGGTACAGGGTTAGATACAGAGTAAAGCTCCCTCTGCACTGTCCCATCAAACACTCCCAGGGTCAGGTACAGGGTTAGATACAGATAAAGCTCCCTCCACACTGTCCCATCAAACACTCCCAGGGTCAGGTACAGGGTTAGATACAGAGTAAAGCTCCCTCTACATTGTCCCATCAAACACTCCCAGGGCAGGTACAGGGTTAGATACAGAGTAAAGCTCCCTCTACACTGTCCCATCAAACACTCCCAGTGCAGGTACAGGGTTAGATACAGAGTAAAGCTCCCTCTACACTGTCCCATCAAACACTCCCAGGGCAGGTACAGGGTTAGATACAGAGTAAAGCTCCCTCGACACTGTCCCATCAAACACTCCCAGGGTCAGGTACAGGGTTAGATACAGAGTAAAGCTCCCTCTACACTGTCCCATCAAACACTCCCAGGGTCAGGTACAGGGTTAGATACATAGTAAAGCTCCCTCTACACTGTCCCATCAAACACTCCCAGGGCAGGTACAGGGTTAGATACAGAGTAAAGCTCCCTCTGCACTGTCCCATCAAACACTCCCAGGGGCAGGTACAGGTTGAGATACAGAGTGAAGCTCCCTCTACACTGTCCCATCAAACACTCCCAGGGCAGGTACAGGGTTAGATACAGAGTAAAGCTCCCTCTACACTGTCCCATCAAACACTCCAAGGGCCAGGTACAGGGTTAGATACAGAGTAAAGCTCCCTCTACACTGTCCGATCAAACACTCCCAGGGCAGGTACAGGGTTAGATACAGAGGAAAGCTCCCTCTACACTGTCCCATCAAACACTCCCAGGGTCAGGTACAGGGTTAGATACAGAGTAAAGCTCCCTCTGCACTGTCCCATCAAACACTCCCAGGGCAGGTACAGGGTTAGATACAGAGTAAAGCTCCCTCTACACTGTCCCATCAAACACTCCAAGGGCCAGGTACAGGGTTAGATACAGAGTAAAGCTCCCTCTACACTGTCCGATCAAACACTCCCAGGGCAGGTACAGGGTTAGATACAGAGGAAAGCTCCCTCTACACTGTCCCATCAAACACTCCCAGGGTCAGGTACAGGGTTAGATACAGAGTAAAGCTCCCTCTGCACTGTCCCATCAAACACTCCCAGGGTCAGGTACAGGGTTAGATACAGATAAAGCTCCCTCCACACTGTCCCATCAAACACTCCCAGGGTCAGGTACAGGGTTAGATACAGAGTAAAGCTCCCTCTACACAGTCCGATCAAACACTCCCAGGGCAGGTACAGGGTTAGATACAGAGTAAAGCTCCCTCTACACTGTCCCATCAAACACTCCCAGGGCAGGTACAGGGTTAGATACAGAGTAAAGCTCCCTCTACACTGTCCCATCAAACACTCCCAGGGTCAGGTACAGGGTTAGATACAGAGTAAAGCTCCCTCTGCACTGTCCCATCAAACACTCCCAGGGTCAGGTACAGGGTTAGATACAGATAAAGCTCCCTCCACACTGTCCCATCAAACACTCCCAGGGTCAGGTACAGGGTTAGATACAGAGTAAAGCTCCCTCTACATTGTCCCATCAAACACTCCCAGGGCAGGTACAGGGTTAGATACAGAGTAAAGCTCCCTCTACACTGTCCCATCAAACACTCCCAGTGCAGGTACAGGGTTAGATACAGAGTAAAGCTCCCTCTACACTGTCCCATCAAACACTCCCAGGGCAGGTACAGGGTTAGATACAGAGTAAAGCTCCCTCGACACTGTCCCATCAAACACTCCCAGGGTCAGGTACAGGGTTAGATACAGAGTAAAGCTCCCTCTGCACTGTCCCATCAAACACTCCCAGGGACAGGGACTGGGTTAGATACAGAGTAAAGCTCCCTCTACACTGTCCCATCAAACACTCCCAGGGGCAGGTGCAGGGTTAGATACAGAGTAAAGCTCCCTCTACATTGTCCCGTCAAACACTCCCAGGGTCGGTACAGGGTTAGATACAGAGTAAAGCTCCCTCTGCACTGTCCCATCAAACACTCCCAGGGACAGGGACAGGGTTAGATACAGAGTAAAGCTCCCTCTACACTGTCCCATCAAACACTCCCAGGGTCAGGTACAGGGTTAGATACAGAGTAAAGCTCCCTCTACACTGTCCTGTCAAACACTCCCAGGGCAGGTACAGGGTTAGATACAGACGAAAGCTCCCTCTACACTGTCCCATCAAACACTCCCAGGGTCAGGTACAGGGTTAGATACAGAGTAAAGCTCCCTCTACACTGTCCCATCAAACACTCCCAGGGCAGGTACAGGGTTAGATACAGAGTAAAGCTCCCTCTACACTGTCCCATCAAACACTCCCAGTGCAGGTACAGGGTTAGATACAGAGTAAAGCTCCCTCTGCACTGTCCCATCAAACACTCCCAGGGACAGGGACAGGGTTAGATACAGAGTAAAGCTCCCTCTACACTGTCCCATCAAACACTCCCAGGGGCAGGTGCAGGGTTAGATACAGAGTAAAGCTCCCTCTGCACTGTCCCATCAAACACTCCCAGGGACAGGGACAGGGTTAGATACAGAGTAAATCTCCCTCTACACTGTCCCGTCAAACACTCCCAGGGCAGGTACAGTGTTAGATACAGAGTAAAGCTCCCTCTACACTGTCTCATCAAACACTCCCAGGGCAGGTACAGGGTTAGATACAGAGTAAAGCTCCCTCTACATTGTCCCATCAAACACTCCCAGGGCAGGTACAGGGTTAGATACAGAGTAAAGCTCCCTCCACACTGTCCCATCAAACACTCCCAGGACAGGTACAGGGTTAGATACAGAGTAAAGTACCCTCCACACTGTCCCATCAAACACTCCCAGGGCAGGTACAGGGTTGGATACAGAGTAAAGCTCCCTCTACACTGTCCCATCAAACACTCCCAGGGCCAGGTACAGGGTTAGATACAGAGTAAAGCTCCCTCTACACTGTCCCATCAAACACTCCCAGGGCAGGTACAGGGTTAGATACAGAGTAAAGCTCCCTCTCCACTGTCCCATCAAACACTCCCAGGGCAGGTACAGTGTTAGATACAGAGTAAAGCTCCCTCTACACTGTCCCATCAAACACTCCCAGGGCAGGTACAGGGTTAGATACAGAGTAAAGCTCCCTCTACACTGTCCCATCAAACACTCCCGGGGCAGGTACAGGGTTAGATACAGAGAAAAGCTCCCTCTACACTGTCCCATCAAACACTCCCAGGGTCAGGTACAGGGTTAGATACAGAGTAAAGCTCCCTCTACACTGTCCCATCAAACACTCCCAGGGCAGGTACAGGGTTAGATACAGAGTAAAGCTCCCTCTACACTGTCCCATCAAACACTCCCAGTGCAGGTACAGGGTTAGATACAGAGTAAAGCTCCCTCTACACTGTCCCATCAAACACTCCCAGGGCAGGTACAGGGTTAGATACAGAGTAAAGCTCCCTCTACACTGTCCCATCAAACACTCCCAGGGTCAGGTACAGGGTTAGATACAGAGTAAAGCTCCCTCTACACTGTCCCATCAAACACTCCCAGGTCAGGTACAGGGTTAGATATAGAGTAAAGCTCCCTCTACACTGTCCCATCAAACACTCCCAGGGCAGGTACAGGGTTAGATACAGAGTAAAGCTCCCTCAACACTGTCCCATCAAACACTCCCAGGGACAGGGACAGGGTTAGATACAGAGTAAAGCTCCCTCCACACTGTCACATCAAACACACCCAGGGGCAGGTACAGGGTTAGATACAGAGTAAAGCTCCCTCCACACTGTCACATCAAACACTCCCAGGGCAGGTACAGGGTTGGATACAGAGTAAAGCTCCCTCTACACTGTCCCATCAAACACTCCCAGGGCAGGTACAGGGTTGGATACAGAGTAAAGCTCCCTCTACACTGTCCCATCAAACACTCCCAGGGCCAGGTACAGGGTTAGATACAGAGTAAAGCTCCCTCTACACTGTCCCATCAAACACTCCCAGGGCAGGTACAGGGTTAGATACAGAGTAAAGCTCCCTCTCCACTGTCCCATCAAACACTCCCAGGGCAGGTACAGTGTTAGATACAGAGTAAAGCTCCCTCTACACTGTCCCATCAAACACTCCCAGGGCAGGTACAGGGTTCGATACAGAGTAAAGCTCCCTCTACACTGTCCCATCAAACACTCCCGGGGCAGGTACAGGGTTAGATACAGAGCAAAGCTCCCTCTACACTGTCCCATCAAACACTCCCAGGGTCAGGTACAGGGTTAGATACAGAGTAAAGCTCCCTCTACACTGTCCCATCAAACACTCCCAGGGCAGGTACAGGGTTAGATACAGAGTAAAGCTCCCTCTACACTGTCCCATCAAACACTCCCAGTGCAGGTACAGGGTTAGATACAGAGTAAAGCTCCCTCTACACTGTCCCATCAAACACTCCCAGGGCAGGTACAGGGTTAGATACAGAGTAAAGCTCCCTCTACACTGTCCCATCAAACACTCCCAGGGTCAGGTACAGGGTTAGATACAGAGTAAAGCTCCCTCTACACTGTCCCATCAAACACTCCCAGGGTCAGGTACAGGGTTAGATACAGAGTAAAGCTCCCTCTACACTGTCCCATCAAACACTCCCAGGGCAGGTACAGGGTTAGATACAGAGTAAAGCTCCCTCAACACTGTCCCATCAAACACTCCCAGGGTCAGGTACAGGGTTAGATACAGAGTAAAGCTCCCTCTACACTGTCCCATCAAACACTCCCAGGGCAGGTACAGGGTTAGATACAGAGTAAAGCTCCCTGTACACTGTCCCATCAAACACTCCCAGGGACAGGGACAGGGTTAGATACAGAGTAAAGCTCCCTCCACACTGTCACATCAAACACACCCAGGGGCAGGTACAGGGTTAGATACAGAGTAAAGCTCCCTCCACACTGTCCCATCAAACACTCCCAGGGCAGGTACAGGGTTAGATACAGAGTAAAGCTCCCTCTACACTGTCCCATCAAACACTCCCAGGGGCAGGTACAGGGTTAGATACAGAGTAAAGCTCCCTCTACACTGTCCCATCAAACACTCCCAGGGCAGGTACAGGGTTAGATACAGAGTAAAGCTCCCTCTACACTGTCCCATCAAACACTCCCAGGGCAGGTACAGGGTTAGATACAGAGTAAAGTTCCCTCTACACTGTCCCATCAAACACTCCCAGGGCAGGTACAGGGTTAGATACAGAGTAAAGCTCCCTCTACACTGTCCCATCAAACACTCCCAGGGCAGGTACAGGGTTAGATACAGAGTAAAGCTCCCTCTACACTGTCCCATCAAACACTCCCGGGGCAGGTACAGGGTTAGATACAGAGTAAAGCTCCCTCTACACTGTCCCATCAAACACTCCCAGGGTCAGGTACAGGGTTAGATACAGAGTAAAGCTCCCTCTACACTGTCCCATCAAACACTCCCAGGGCAGGTACAGGGTTAGATACAGAGTAAAGCTCCCTCTTTCAGTCCAATTCTGCCCTCTCCAGGAGTAGTCCAAAGCTTGGAGCTAATTTTGGTGTTCGTCATTTAATGAAGGGAGGACGTGTTTCCCATTTTTATCCAGTCTCTTTCACTCCCTCACGACCTCCCAAAGCTTTACAGCCAATTTACGCACAGCAAGATCCCACAAACAGCAATGTGATAAATCACCAGATCATCTGGGTTTTTTTCGTGATGTTGGTCGAGGGATAAATATCGGGGCCCAGGACCCGTCTGCCCCGAGAGGGGCAGACGGGACCCTTGGGTTAAAGTCTCATCCCCACTCCCTCAGTACAGACCCTCCGACAGTGCGGCACTCCCTCAGTCCCGACCCTCCGACAGTGCGGCGCTCCCTCAGTGCTGACCCTCCGACAGTGCGGCGCTCCCTCAGTACCGACCCTCCGACAGTGCGGCGCTCCCTCAGTACTGACCCTCCCACAGTGCAGCGCTCCCTCAGTACTGACCCTCCGACAGTGCGGCCCTCCCTCAGTACTGACCCTCCGACAGTGCGGCCCTCCCTCAGTACTGACCCTCCGACAGTGCGGCGCTCGCTCAGTACTGACCCTCCGACAGTGCAGCGCTCCCTCAGTACTGACCCTCCGACAGTGCAGCGCTCCCTCAGTACTGACCCTCCGACAGTGCGGCCCTCCCTCAGTACTGACCCTCCGACAGTGCGGCCCTCCCTCAGTACTGACCCTCCGACAGTGCGGCGCTCGCTCAGTACTGACCCTCCGACAGTGCAGCGCTCCCTCAGTACTGACCCTCCGACAGTGCAGCGCTCCCTCAGTACCGACCCTCTGACAGTGCGGCGCTCCCTCAGTACTGACCCTCCGACAGTGCAATGCTCCCTCAGTACTGACCCTCCGACAGTGCGGCGCTCCCTCAGTACTGACCCTCCCACAGTGCAGCGCTCCCTCAGTACTGACCCTCCGACAGTGCGGCCCTCCCTCAGTACTGACCCTCCGACAGTGCGGCCCTCCCTCAGTACTGACCCTCCGACAGTGCGGCGCTCGCTCAGTACTGACCCTCCGACAGTGCAGCGCTCCCTCAGTACTGACCCTCTGACAGTGCGGCGCTCCCTCAGTACAGACCCTCCGACAGTGCGGCCCTCCCTCAGTACAGACCCTCCGACAGTGCGGCGCTCCCTCGGTACTGACCCTCCGACAGTGCGGCGCTCCCTCAGTACCGACCCTCCGACAGTGCGGCGCTCCCTCAGTACCGACCCTCCCACAGTGCGGCGCTCCCTCAGTACTGACCCTCCGACAGTGCGGCGCTCCCTCAGTACCGACCCTCCGACAGTGCGGCGCTCCCTCAGTACCGACCCTCCGACAGTGCGGCGCTCCCTCAGTACCGACCCTCCGACAGTGCGGCGCTCCCTCAGTACCGACCCTCCGACAGCGCGGCGCTTCCTCAGTACCGACCCTCCGACAGCGCGGCGCTCCCTCAGTACCGACCCTCCGACAGCGCGGCGCTCCCTCAGTACCGACCCTCCGACAGTGCGGCGCTCCCTCTGTGCTGACCCTCCGACAGCGCGGCCTCTGAGTCATGGCTGACACCTTTCACCCAATATACTTACAAGTAGGATTCCCATCGGGGAGAAAGACTGAGCGCTCCTGGGCTGACCTCACTCCAGCGCAGTGTGGAGACGGGGGGGCGGGGGGAGGGAATTTTTTTTCGACGGGATCATTTTCACCGCATAAATTTGTCCTTTCTCTTCTCCCCCCCCCCCCCCTCCCCTCCCCTTCCCACCCACCCCTCCCCTCCCCACCCCCACCCCCACCTCAGCCCCGCCCACTTTCCGGAGAACTCCCCCGCCCTTGGTGGAGGCGCGGCTGGGGGACCCAGTGCTGCTGATCTGTGAGGCCCGCGGAGTCCCCGAGCCTGTCGTCACCTGGACCAAAGACGGGAGGCAGCTCACCCCGTTCGTTGGAGGGGAGAAGTACCAGGTAAGCCGGGGAGGCGAGGATGGCGAGTCAGTCTGGGTTTGAGGGGGAACCCCACCCCGGCCACCGCGTGTGAGCCCCCGGGCCGCGAGTCGGCGGCGAGCTGCTCGACTGCGGGGGGCGTCGCGGACGTCCCGACTGGGCCCACCTTCCCGCTTGGACGGTGAGCCACGGTCGGGTTTTTTTTTTCAGCCGTACCCGCGCCCGGGCCAGCGATGTTGGGTTGTGAGATCAGCGGAGTCTGTCCCCTTCTTACCCGGTCCCTGTTCCCTCCCGACCCCCCCCGTCCGAACCAGGTGACCGACGGAAGGCTGAGGTTGGAGATGGCGGATCGATCGAACGTGGGGGTCTACGTTTGCGAGGCAAACAGCGAAGAGGGGAACCTGATGCACAGCACGCAGGTACTAGTGAGAGGTAAGTCAGGGCCCGAAGGCCACCTCGAGTCTCGCTCCCTTGTCTCCTGCACCTCCCTCTGCCCTCCCCAGCTCCAACCTCCCCACCCCACTCTCCCCTCTGTCCCTCCTGGCTTTTCTTTGCAATCTAAGGAAGGATAGACTTGTCTCAGAGCGGGTGCGACGAAGGTTCACTCGATTGATCCCTGGGATGAGGGGGTTGTCCTATGAGGAGAGGTTGAGTCGAACGGGCCCATCCTCTCTGGAGTTTAGGAGAATGAGAGGTGATCTCATTGAAACATCGAAGATTCTGAGGGCGGGGTGGGGGCTTGAGAGGGTGGATGCAGAGAGGGTGGATGCAGAGAGGGTGGATGCAGAGAGGGTGGATGCAGAGAGGGTGGATGCAGAGAGGGTGGATGCAGAGAGGGTGGATGCAGAGAGGGTAGATGCAGAGAGGGTCGATGCAGAGAGGGTGGATGCAGAGAGGGTGGATGCAGAGAGGGTGGATGCAGAGAGGGTCGATGCAGAGAGGGTGGATGCAGAGAGGGTGGATGCAGAGAGGGTGGATGCAGAGAGGGTGGATGCAGAGAGGGTGGATGCAGAGAGGGTGGATGCAGAGAGGGTCGATGCAGAGAGGGTCGATGCAGAGAGGGTGGATGCAGAGAGGGTGGAGGCAGAGAGGGTGGATGCAGAGAGGGTAGATGCAGAGAGGGTGGATGCAGAGAGGGTGGATGCAGAGAGGGTGGATGCAGAGAGGGTGGATGCAGAGAGGGTCGATGCAGAGAGGGTCGATGCAGAGAGGCTGTTTCCCCCCTTGGCCGGAGAGTCTAGAACGAGGGGGCATCGTCTCAGGATAAGGGGTCGGCCATCCAAGACTGAGATGAGGAGGGATTTCTTCACTCGGAGGGCGGTGAATCTTTGGGAATTCTCTCCCCCAGAGCGGAAAAAAGGACAGAACAGGGTACTTTCTAAATGGTAAAAAGTTAAAACCAGTGGATGTCCAAAGGGACCTCGGGGTTCAGGTCCATCGATCATTGACGTGTCATGAACAGGTGCAGAAAATAATCAATAAGACTAATGGATTGCTGGCCTTTATATCTCGAGGACTGGAGTACAAGGGGGCAGAAGTTATGCTGCAGCTATACAAAACCCTGGTGAGACCGCACCTGGAGTACTGTGAGCAGTTCTGGGCACCGCACCTTCGGAAGGACATGTTGGCCTTGGAGGGAGTGCAGCTGGAACGATACCCGGACTTCAAGGGTTAAGTTACGAGGAGAGATTGCACAAATTGGGGTTGTGTTCTCTGGAGTTTCGAAGGTTAAGGGGTGATCTGATCGAAGTTTATAAGATATTGAGGGGAACGGAGAGGGTGGATAGAGAGAAACTATTTCCGCTGGGTGGGGATTCTAGGAGTCGGGGGCACAGTCCTAAAAAATTAGAGCCAGACCTTTCAGGAGCGAGATCAGAAAACATTTCTACACACAAAGGGTGGGTAGAAGTTTGGAACTCTCTTCCGCAAACGGCAATTGATACGAGCTCGATTGCTGAATTTAAATCTGAGATGGATAGCTTTCTTGGCGACCAAAGGTATGAAGGGATATGGGCCAAAGGCAGGAGTTAGATCGCAGGTCAGCCACGATCTGATCGAATGGCGGAGCAGGATCGAGGGCCGAGTGGCCTCCTCCTGCTCCGATCTCTTACGTTCTCGTGGCTTCTCACCTCTCCCTCCAAATTGTTACCGGTGGCCGCGTTCTGCGAGTGTGACCTCCTCCCCCCCACCTCTCCCTTTGTACCCCCTCAGGCCCGCCCGCCATCGTCCGGCCTCCCGGGAACGTGACGGTCAATTACACTCAGGAGGTTTTCTTCCCGTGCGGGGCCGAGGCCCACCCCGCCAACCTCAGCTACTCCTGGCTCAAGGAAGGGGTCAACGTGCGTCACCTCAGGTGGGTGGCGTTCTGCACTAGCGGAGTGAGCGAGCGAGCGAGCGAGGCGAGCGAGCGAGGGAGGGCGGACCTCAGCCCGATCGGATCCAGCCCAACCCAACCAAACTCACCCCTCACCAACTCACGTGACCCAACCCAAGAGTCGGGGACCGTTGGGTTTTGTTGGGTGGAGTTGGGTTGAGTTTGGGCGAGGTCGAGGGGGTTGAGTTTGGGCGAGGTCGAGGGGGTTGAGTTTGGGCGAGGTCGAGGGGGTTGAGTTTGGGCGAGGTCGAGGGGGTGGAGTTTGGGTGAGGTCGAGGGGGTTGAGTTTGGGCGAGGTCGAGGGGGTTGAGTTTGGGGAGGTCGAGGGGGTTGAGTTTGGGCGAGGTCGAGGGGGTGGAGTTTGGGGAGGTCGGGGGGTGGAGTTTGGGGAGGTCGGGGGGGTGGAGTTTGGGGAGGTCGGGGGGGTGGAGTTTGGGCGAGGTCGAGGGGTTGAGTTTGGGCGAGGTCGAGGGGTGGAGTTTGGGCGAGGTCGAGGGGGTGGAGTTTGGGGAGGTCGAGGGTGGAGCTTGGGGAGGTCGGGGGGTGGAGCTTGGGGAGGTCGAGGGGGTTGAGTTTGGGCGAGGTCGGGGGGGTTGAGTTTGGGCGAGGTCGAGGGGTTGAGTTTGGGCGAGGTCGAGGGGGTGGAGTTTGGGCGAGGTCGAGGGGGGTTGAGTTTGGGCGAGGTCGAGGGGGTTGAGTTTGGGCGAGGTCGAGGGGGTTGAGTTTGGGCGAGGTCGAGGGGGTTGAGTTTGGGGAGGTCGAGGGGGTTGAGTTTGGGCGAGGTCGAGGGGGTTGAGTTTGGGCGAGGTCGAGGGGGTTGAGTTTGGGCGAGGTCGAGGGGTGGAGTTTGGGGAGGTCGAGGGGGTTGAGTTTGGGGAGGTCGGGGGGTGGAGTTTGGGCGAGGTCGAGGGGGTTGAGTTTGGGCGAGGTCGAGGGGGGTTGAGTTTGGGCGAGGTCGAGGGGGTGGAGTTTGGGGAGGTCGGGGGGGTGGAGTTTGGGGAGGTCGGGGGGGTGGAGTTTGGGGAGGTCGGGGGTGGAGTTTGGGGAGGTCGGGGGGTGGAGTTTCGGGGAGGTCGGGGGGTGGAGTTTGGGGAGGTCGGGGGGTGGAGTTTGGGGAGGTCGGGGGGTGGAGTTTGGGGAGGTCGGGGGTGGAGTTTGGGGAGGTCGAGGGGGTGGAGTTTGGGGAGGTCGGGGGGGTGGAGTTTGGGTAGACTCGGGTATCATGGGGGAGATTCAGCCCCACGTGAATCACGAACTCCTCTCCCCCCCTCACCGCTCTCCCCCTCCCCTCTCCCCCCTCCCCTCTCCCCCCTCTCCTCTCTCCCCTCCCTCCCCTCTCTCCCCTCCCTCCCCCCTCTCCCCCTCCCTCCCCTCTCCCCCTTCTCCCCCTCTCTCCCTCTCCCCCCTCTCCTCTCTCCCTCCCCTCTCCCCCCCTCTCTCCCTCCCCTCTCCCCCCCCTCTCTCCCTCCCCTCTCCCCCCTCCCACCCCTCTCCCTCACCCCTCTCTCCCCTCTCTCCCCTCTCTCCCTCCGCTCTCCTCCCCTCTCTCCCTCCGCTCTCTCCCCCCTCCCCTCTCTCTCCGCTCTCTCCCCCTCCCCTCTCTCTCCCCCTCCCCTCTCTCTCCCCTCCCTCCCCTCTCTCTCCCCTCCCCCCTCTCTCCCTCCGCTCTCTCCCCCCTCCCCTCTCCCCTCCCTCCCCTCTCTCTCTCCCCCCTCTCCCCCTTCTCTCCCCCTCTCCCCCTTCTCTCTCCCCTCTCTCCTCCCCCTCTCTCTCCCCCCTCCCTCTCTCTCCCCTCCCTCCCCTCTCTCTCCCCTCCCCCCTCTCTCCCTCCGCTCTCTCCCCCCTCCCCTCTCCCCTCCCTCCCCTCTCTCTCTCCCCCCTCTCCCCCTTCTCTCCCCTCTCCCCCTTCTCTCTCCCCTCTCTCCCTCCCCTCTCTCCCCCCCCCTCCCTCCCCTCCCTCCCCTCTCTCTCTCCCCTCTCTCTCTCCCCTCTCTCCCTCCCCTCTCTCCCCCCCCCTCCCTCCCCTCCCTCCCCTCCCCTCTCTCCCCCCACCCCCCCTCTCTCTCGACAGCGAGCTCCGACTCCGGATCAAGATCCTGGTGGATGGCAGTCTCCTCCTGAGCCAGTCCAGGCCCCGGGACTCCGGCCTCTACACCTGCGTCGCCAGTAACGGCATCGGAGACCCGCCCCGGGCCTCTGCCCACCTCTCTGTCCTCCGTAAGTACCACCGGGGACGTTCTCCCACCCTCCTTCTCCGGGGGACTCTGGCCGGGTCGGCTCCA
>NW_027139014.1:0-26711 GCF_035084215.1 Heptranchias perlo | reverse complement strand
TATTGTCAGGATACAGTAAATTTGTTTTAATCACTATTAGATCTCTACTTGACTATAAAATGAAGAGAGTAATGTGAATTTAACAAAAATGCCAAAGTTGCCACTTTGTCATTTATTGAAGTTGTTGTTACACAATAATTTTTCAGTTTGTAGTTTGGGGAAAGACCAGTAATAAAGTCACTGAAGCCATTGCAGAATGTCCATGGGCATTCTGCCCATCTGTGACACTATGTCAGGATTGCTGCAGGAATAAATTGTGTCAACTGGCATCTAAATAAATAAAGATTAGCCAAAAATTAGAACAAAAATGAAAATACTGAGCCAAGGCCTGGCACTTAGCCCTGGGCCCTGACCACTCCTCCCAGCTGCTACCTGTAGCTTTCTACATGCTTCATTTACCACAGTTTTGAGACAGGAAACCTTTTATCCTTGTAGTGAGTTGAATTTGACAAGCTAGTAATCTGACTGTACACTCAGCATCATCTTTTCAGCAGCAATTTTGGATTTAACAAGAACCACTATTTCATAATGATTTTCATGTTTTATTCACTGTTGGTAAAAAGTATCTTTGGTAAAAAGTATTATTGTGGGCCCAGCCATTTTGCTGTAACAGTCATACAAATATCTATGCATATCAGTACTTTTTTGGTCAGGATAATATTTATTATTTTGTACCATTTTCCATTGTAGCCCTAAATGATAAAGGCATAGCAAGAGTTGAATTGTGTATGGAGAATTATGTTGCAAAAAAACAACTTGAATTTATATAGTGCCTTTAACATCGAAAACATCCCAAAGTGTTTTACACAAGGGGGAGAAAAACTAGTTTAAAGAAATATAAGTGCAGTTGCCAAGCCATAGTGGAAAATTTAGGAGAAATTATCAATTGCTTGGTTGAAAAGTTGGGTTTCAAGAAGTTTTTTAATGATGGAGGGAGAAATGGAGAGGGGGAGGGGTTTAGGGAAGGAAGACCGTGGGGTTGAGGCAGTTTAAGGCTCTTCCACCAGTGGTGGGGTGAAGGAGAGGGGGATGCACACAAGGTCTAAAGAGTTCAGCGATGAATATAAAGCTGGAGGAGGTTGCAGAAATAGGGTGAGCTGTGGATTTGAAGATGATGAGGATTTTAAATTTAAGTAATTTGGAAATACTGAATTTGGGCATTTATTTCTCCACCTTGTGCCACGAGTATTCACCAAAAACCTTTCTGATCTATGAAGGAAGGTGTATAGAGGGGGTGTTCTTTTTCCATTTGTATTTTATTGTATGCCTTCCCACCCTGTTCCCAATACAAGTCCTCATCCCTTATCCATTTTTAGCCGGTACTTGCAAATATTGTCTTTTAAAGTTTTACTTAGTTATTTTCTTAAAGATGAAAATTTTAATTCATGGGACGTGTTGACTTCACAATTTCTATAAATTATATGAGGATGCTTTTTGTGACTGATTGTGAGAACTGGAATCTCCACTGCCTCCGCTTAGCCTACAAATTCTGCAGCAGATTTCAGGGCAGGTCTTAAAAGAATCAATTCAAACAGCCGAAGGATCTAATTAAAGACAGATTTCAAATGTATATTAATATATTTAGGCTGGGGCTGGGGTCAAAGGCAACGTATGCACATAGTCTCTTTGGAGAGAAAGTTTGTATCTCCCAGCCACAGCAGAAGCACTTGCTAAGATTATGAAGGGGCCATAATTTGCTGTCAAAATAACAGTGAGGTTAATGGCGCTCACTGTTATTTATGCACAAATGGTACAGCAACCTCAGGTGAGGGGGGAACGTGTAATTAAACTCAAAAATCCAAAAGTTGTTGTCTAAGTTGCACTGCTTCGCCATAAGCTTCATGAAAACGACATCACTCTGTCTGCCTCGCCATTGAAATAGATTGAATGGCGTGAAGTTGCTGTATTTGCGTGGTAGATGCGAACTAAACTCGCCACAGAAAATCTTGTCCATTTCAGTCTAAGTACCCTTTTAATGACATGATAAGTGTTAATTACTGCTAGCCAACCTCACTGGCACAAAAATTGACTATTACAAGTGTGGAGTCTCATTCCTTCAGATTTTAATTGTTGTTGGAGATTTTAAAAATTTAAAATTTAAAATTTAAAAACTTTTTTTTAACTTTTCCTTTCTGTTTCCTTTTTCTCTCTCTCTTAATCCACTCTTTCTTTCCCTCAACTTATTTCTCTTTCTGTACCTGATTTGACATTGAATTCAGCCAATCTAATTTATACTTCCTTCTCAGTCCTTGCGCTATTAATTTCACAATCCTTCAATCTGATTGGTGAAGGAGATGCATAGTTGCTTGCCCTGTTCACTCAGGTTCTAGATACCCTGTTTCCCTTGCTGCGACGTTATCAGCTCGCACTTTCTGCAACTTGTTGCGCACAAAATTAATAAACCTAAACATGCAAGGGAAAGTCTAACTAATGGTAGACACCGTTAGATGCCCTGCTACAGCAAGTTAAGGCCCAAGATTTTCAGTCATTGGGACGCAGGATGGCTGACACACTTTCCCTTCTGCAATTTTCTTGTAGCATTGTAATTGCAACCTGTTTTCGGAAAGTTTTTTTTCAAAAAACTTCATAATGTTTTTGACTTGAGCCCAACTCCTGTCAAAGAAAAAATACCTTCTTTCCTGACAGATGTAATTACATTCTGCCACTTGACTGCCTTCCTGTTACTTACATAGGTGCAAGAATGTAATCCTAGAGCTGTCTTTTTGTTAGACCCCTTAGGTAAATATGTGTTTCATTTGAGTGAGAGAAAACTGCTGATAAGATCATGCATGCTCCAAGCATAATTTTGATTGAAAAACAGAGCTTCAGTGTATCAAACCACTATAGTGGGACAAAGTTCCTCGGCTAAGCAGGACACTATCATACAACGTAACGTTTCCCAATTATCTTTTTTTTAAATGGTCAGAGTACTGAATGCAGTAATCAGAGTTCACTGATGGGATAATAGCTTTTGTGTAAAATGGATGTTTCTTTAAACTGAACATTTGAATGATTAACTGGCACCAAAAGCAAGAACAAATTAGCCAGTAATGAAACACCATGGATGAATAAAGAAAGAAGGGCAAAATTGAAACTGAAGAAAAAGGCATACACTAAGTAGGCAACAAAGGAACAAAGGAGAGGATGACAAAAGGGAATATGAAAATGTTAGGAAAGAAATGAAAAAAGAACAGTTAGGAAGGCAAAGAGAAACTATGAAATTAAATTATCAAGGAATACAAAAAGAAATAGTAAGATATTCTACAGACACCTAAATAACAATAGAAAAATCAGGATAGTGATAGGGCCATTGAGGGATACACATGATAAACTCACAGGTAATGATAGCAAAATGGCAGAAATATTAAATAATTACTTTGCCTCAGTATTTACGAGGGAGACTAATATGGTGGGCATGACATTGGAAGAAGAGATCAAAAAAGATATAAAGCCATTTAAGATAGAAAGGGGGGAGATAATTGATAAACAAATCAAACTTAGAGAGGATAAAACCCCTGGTCCAGATGGATTGCATCCACGCATATTAAAAGAAGTTAGGGAAGAGATAGCAGAGGCATTATTATCCTTACTCAAAGATGTAATATAAAAACAGCTAGAAACCGAAAATATAATAAAGAATAGTCAGCACGGATTTCAAAAGGGAAGGTCATGCTTGACCAACCTTATTGAATTTTTTGAAGCAGTAACAGAAAGGGTAGACAAAGGTAATGCAGTAGATGGAATATATTTGGATTTTCAAAAGGCCTTCAATAAGGTACGACATAGTAGACTCATGACTAAGGTCAGAGCATGTGGAGTCAGGGAACAAGTAGCAGAATGGATAGCAAGCTGGCTACAAAATAGAAAACAGAGTAGGGGTTAAAGATAGTTACTCACACTGGCAAAAGGTGGGAAGTGGTGTTCCAGAAGGATTAGTGCTGGGACCACTATTATTCACCATTTTATAAACGATTTGGACTCGGGAATTGGAAGGGGAAGCTAGATAAACACATGAGGGAGAAAGGAATAGAAGGATATGCTGATAAGGTTCGGTGAAATAGGGAGGGAGGAGGCTGTTGCGCCTAATGGCCTGTTTCTATGCTGTATAGTCTTATGTAATTCCATATAAGATCTGCAAACTAAATATTTCTTATTTCCAACAAATAGAATTTTTGAACCCAGCATAACTCTGATTCAAGCATAGCACTTCTTGGAAATTCGTGCATTTTTCATAGAATCATAGAAGTTACAACATGGAAACAGGCCCTTCGGCCCAACATGTCCATGTCGCCCAGTTTATACCACTAAGCTAGTCCCAATTGCCTGCACTTGGCCCATATCCCTCGATACCCATCTTCCCCATGTAACTGTCCAAATGCTTTTTAAAAGACAAAATTGTACCCGCCTCTACTACTGCCTCTGGCAGCTCGTTCCAGACACTCACCACCCTTTGAGTGAAAAAATTGCCCCTCTGGATCCTTTTGTATCTCTCCCCTCTCACCTTAAATCTATGCCCCCTCGTTATAGACTCCCCTACCTTTGGGAAAAGATTTTGACTATCTACCTTATCTATGCCCCTCATTATTTTATAGACTTCTATAAGATCACCCCTTAACCTCCTACTCTCCAGGGAATAAAGTCCCAGTCTGTCTAACCTCTCCCTGTAAGTCAAACCATCAAGTCCCGGTAGCATCCTAGTAAATCTTTTCTGCACTCTTTCTAGTTTAATAATATCCTTTCTATAATAGGGTGACCAGAATTGTACACAGTACTCCAAGTGTGGCCTCACCAATGCCCTGTACAACTTCAACAAGACATCCCAACTCCTGCATTCAATGTTCTGACCAATGAAACCAAGCATGCTGAATGCCTTCTTCACCACCCTATCCACCTGTGACTCCACTTTCAAGGAGCTATGAATCTGTACTCCTAGATCTCTTTGTTCTATAACTCTCCCCAACGCCCTACCATTAACGGAGTAGGTCCTGGCCCGATTCGATCTACCAAAATGCATCACCTCACATTTATCTAAATTAAACTCCATCTGCCATTCATCGGCCCACTGGCCCAATTTATCAAGATCCCGTTGCAATCCTAGATAACCTTCTTCACTGTCCACAATGCCACCAATCTTGGTGTCATCTGCAAACTTACTAACCATGCCTCCTAAATTCTCATCCAAATCATTAATATAAATAACAAATAACAGCGGACCCAGCACCGATCCCTGAGGCACACCGCTGGACACAGGCATCCAGTTTGAAAAACAACCCTCGACAACCACCCTCTGTCTTCTGTCGTCAAGCCAATTTTGTATCCAATTGGCTACCTCACCTTGGATCCCATGAGATTTAACCTTATGTAACAACCTACCATGCGGTACCTTGTCAAATGCTTTGCTGAAGTCCATGTAGACCACGTCTACTGCACAGCCCTCATCTATCTTCTTGGTTACCCCTTCAAAAAACTCAATCAAATTCGTGAGACATGATTTTCCTCTCACAAAACCATGCTGACTGTTCCTAATTAGTCCCTGCCTCTCCAAATGCCTGTAGATTCTGTCCCTCAGAATACCCTCTAACAACTTACCCACTACAGATGTCAGGCTCACTGGTCTGTAGTTCCCAGGCTTTTCCCTGCCGCCCTTCTTAAACAAAGGCACAACATTTGCTACCCTCCAATCTTCAGGCACCTCACCTGTAGCGGTGGATGATTCAAATATCTCTGCTAGGGGACCCGCAATTTCCTCCCTAACCTCCCATAACGTCCTGGGATACATTTCATCAGGACTATTCAAGTTTGAACAACAACAACTTGCATTTATATAGCACGTTTAATGTAGTATAACATCCCAAGGCACTTCACAGGAACGTTATCAAACAAAATTTGTCACCGAACCACATAAGGAGATATTAGGACAGGTGACCAAAAGCTTGATCAAAGAGGTAGGTTTAAGGAGCAACTTAAAGGAGGAGAGGCAGAGAGGTTTAGGGAGGGAATTCCAGAGCTTAGTGCCTAAGCTGAAGGCACCGCCACCAATGATGGAGCGATTAAAATCGGGGATGCGTAAGAGGCCAGAATTGGAGGAGTGCGGAGATCTCGGAGGGTTGTAGGGCTGGAGGTGGTTACAGAGATGGGGAGGGGTGAGGCCATGAAGGGATTTGAAAACAAGGATGAGAATTTTAAAATTGAGGCATTTCCGGACTGGGAGCCAATGTAGGTCAGCTAGCACAAAAGTGATGGATGAACGGGACTTGGTGCGAATTAGGTTATGGGCAGCAGAGTTTTGGATGAGCTCAAGTTTTTGGAGGGTGGAAGATGGGAGGCAGGCCAGGAGATCATCGGAATAGTCCTGTCTAGAGGTAACAAAGGCATGGATGAGGGTTTCAACAACGGATGAACTGAGGCAGTATGCCTAATTTTATTAGCAGGTTAATACCATATAGTTGAGGGTTTGATTTATTTTCATCAGTTTACTTATAATCTTTATCGTGAGACCAATGGAGGATTCTTTTGGTATAAATGAATGAGTCAATCATTTATACCTGACAGACCTTCACCAAAGTGAAAGTTAAACCCATTAATGGCAGATTAATTGGAAGTGAAAGTAACTAATATTGCTTTCATAACCCTTCCTGATGCTACTTATCAGTTAGGAACACCTATTTCAGACTTCAGAAAATACTGACAATGAACAGAGAGGTACCTGGAACATGCACTCACAAACTGAGAGCAGTATCCCTCCTTAATTTCTGGGCCAAATTATAAAAACATTATACATGTACCTGGGAGATATTTGCCTCCATGTATCTTCTTGGATTTCATTGCATCTCTAACTAACAGCATTCAACTGAGAATGGATCAAGGAGCCCTAGCGAAACTGAAGTCACCAGGGATCAAAGAGAAAGCTCTAGTGGCTGGAGTCATACCTGACATAAAGAAACATGCATGTGCTTGTTGATGGCCAATCATCACAGCCCTGGGATATTACCACAGGAGTTCCTCAGGGCAGTGTCCTTGGCTCAGCCATTTTCAGCTGCTTCATCAATGATCTTCCCTCTGTCATAAGGTCAGGGCCTGTTTGCTGACGATTCCGCAATGTTCATCTCCATTCATAACTCCTCCGATAATGAAGCAAGCCGATGTCAGGCTACAGCAGGACCTGGATAACAACCAGGCTTGGACTGACAAGTGGCAGGTAATATTTCCGCCACAATTGTGGCAAATAATCACCAGCTTGAAAAAGGGAAAGCCTAAGCTATCTTCCTTTGACCTTCAGTGACACCACCATGGCCAGGTCCCGTACCATGAACGTCTTGGGGGGAGATCACCATTGACCAGCCATACCAACACTGTGGCTACAAGAGCAGGGAAGGGACTATGTACTTTACGACGAGTGGCTCACCTCCTGACCCCTCAAAGGCTCTCCACCATCTCCAAGGCATATGATGAAATATCACTCTGGATGGATACAACTGTAATGTCACTCAAGAAGCTCAAAATTTATTTAGGACAGAGCAGTTTGCTTGATCAGTGCCCCTGCCACTTGACTCAATATTCACCCCCTCCATCACCAGCTCACTATGGCTGCAGTATGTAACGATCTACAGGATGCACTGCAGGAACTCACTAAAGTTCAAGCAGCATGTTTTGGGAACCGCATCACCTCCAAGTCCCCTCCAAGTTGCACACATTCTGCCTAGGTGCATTGTTGGAGCACCATCAATAGAAGGAGGAGGCCCACCACCATTTTCCAAATGACAGTGTCTATTACTCATTTTTTATTTACTAATATGAAGTGCAATTAATAACATTTGGATTCTCATTTGGCTAGTGGCTAAAGTATTGGACAACACTGGTTTAAATAAACTGGACGCTGGGCACTGCTTCCTGCGATTTGCAGTGCATATATGTTGTGATTAGCAGGCTTGATGGTGGGCAGAATGGAAATAAAAAAAATTAAAATTCAATCAAGCACAAATTCCATTTTAATATCTCTGAAATAAATGGATTAGAATTTTCTGTATTGAAGCTGCTAATTAGCTGTTAGTGAGCACTAACAGTTTCAACAACAGAAAAATAATGGGATTATTCAGCTTTGAAAAATATGTAAGTATATCTAACTGAATTCTCTAGATCTAATAAAGCTAGTCAGTCCTGGAGCTTGGGTTTGAATTCCTCAGAATCACATTTTTCTTCACAGTCATTTCTACTGAATTTTCAGAAATAGATTTTTGTGGAAGCTCCCTAGTATTTACTTCAGAGCATTTACTGAGGGGCTGTGAAAATCTTAGATTAAGAAAAAAACTACTCAGTTCCTAAAAGATGGACTTTGAGCTGAAATCCTGAATTGAATTTTTTTTACTTTAAAAAAAATGCTTACAAGAAGTGTTTGGTGGTAAATGTTGGTTTGATTCATCCAATTTTTGAAAAGGTATGTGTCACAGTAATTGCTGTATGCTAGTGGCTCGTGCTGTCAATCTGTTTTCTTCTACGTGAATTTACCCAAGTGTATCCTTCAATTTTAAATGAATGGAAAAAACCTTCAGCTTTCAATGTAATGGAATGTTAGAATCACATATGTGCTGTCTGTGATGAGGTAAAAAGCTCAAGAGAAAAGATTTTCATATTGTGCAACTATTACTGTATGCATCATGAGAGCTTCATTAGACTACAAACCTTTAAGGTGCAGTTTTCATCTCTGTGCACAGTAGATAAATTTGTGTACTGTGGGTCCATGCACAGAACCCATATTTTGATGATGAATGGGGCACATGATAATAACAATGTGAATAAAGAGTACCTAATGAGGAGCTAAGACACACCATTTATATTCAACTAGTGGGCTAACTTGATAACTTGAGTTCTAGTCAGTTTCAAAGTGCTGTACAGCCCGTATCCCACTGATCTTAATTGTGTATTCTGTTCACACCATACATTCCTTCAGGAATTAAAATGAGACAAGTTAAACACAATTTTTAATTTTAAGTAGGAATCACATCAGTATGCAGATTGGGGGCAGTTCTCGTGACATCTCTGAATTTTTTGACATGTCAACCGTTCTCAACTATGACATGATTGTCAAAAGGTACAGATTACGTATTTTATGATGTTTAAAATGGGATCATCTGCCCCAGAAGATTGGAGGCTTCAGAGCTCCCCCTTCAGGTTCATTGCTCTCCCACTTGGTGTGTTTTTTTAAAAGTTTTGCCCCGTTGTGGTCAGAGTGCCTCGTTCTCCATGAATTTAAGCAGCATTATTTGTGAAGAACAGTAGGGATATAACAATATCTGCAGTGAGTCCTCCCACTGTTCTGCTGTCCATTAGGGTTATTGTCAACAACTAGCACAGAGCATCGGCAAGCTTCCTGCTGTTGTCAGGACCACCCTACCCATTAAGGCACTGGCTTGCACAGTTATCTGGAGCTGAGTGGGAAGAATCCCAGCTCCCATTGGCAAGTTTATTCCTGCAGATGCCATGATTGAGCCAGGCTGGCCTGTCGATCATTATTCTCGCCTGTTCTCAGCTCATGTGATTGCTTATTCTGCTAGCCAAACCCCACACAACAGAACAATGTGCACAATCCTATTTGATAATAAACTGATTCTTCAAAAAACTGTTCTTAATGTGTTTATCTCCAAATAAATTAAGACCCGATCTTGACCAAATCCTCTCCTGTCCAATCCCATTGCACAGCATGACTGACTGTGACAAAATAGAATTCTGAACCCAGCATAAGATGCTCTTCAGTTATCTTTAGTAGTTACCATACTATATGCTCAACACAGTCGTCAATCCACTAGTACATTTCTACACAGTTACATATTGTAAAAGCTGCAGGGGATCTCCAATTTCAGATTTTAGTTTGTGGTTTTTAGATTTCTGGTGATCTTTGTAGGTTTCATTAAACATTGCACAAAACACTTCAAAAAAATCAGTAACATTCTGCACAGATTGTACACTTTCAGATCAGATGTTATTTGTCATGGTATTATGTTCAATTTAGTAAGATTCATAATGCATCAGTTTAGCCCAGGGCGCTTACCGAATATTCTTTTTCAGGTTTATGACCAGTTGGTCAAAGTCCACGAATGCCAGGTGTGGTGTTCCTCCTTTTAGGGCAGTTAGGTCAAACATGTTGAATGTAACATGTCACATCTTCTGCACTGTATTTGAGTAGAATACTTTATGACGGTGTGATAATCATGACATAGCAACATCCATCTGTGAGGCAATAATACTGCAACCAAAATAACATGGTTAATTTAAAATTAAAAAATGTTAACTCTTCTGCTTGCCCGACCTCTTTTGTTCCCCATCATATTGTCTTCCCCTTTCTTTTTTTTTGGTTTCTTCCCCTTTCTCCCTCCTATTTTTGTTATTTTAACTTTATATTTATTTATAATTATTAACCCTGTTTTATCCATTACATTCATTTTAATGGTCGGAAAATTGTGGGAAGTGCGGCCCAAGTTTCCGAGTGTGTTGCTGGAAGGCAAGGATCCCTGCCAGTAGCTCAAGTGTAAAATTACCCTTTGTCTATTTCTTAATATTAAAACACTTTGCTTACACTTTTTTTTCTGCATCCTGGGTCTATTTTCCATTTTGGACATAGGGCTTGCATCAAGAATCTGTAAGGTTGCAAACTAGCTCAAAAGGTATGGCCAGGTCAACTTTTGACATGCTTTACAGCATCAAATCAGGAAGACTACCACTGGATTAAATATTTTATTGTTGGCTCCAGCAACTCAACCATATTCTGATGAAGTAACTCACCTGCAGCATTTTAAGGGTTAAAACCATAACTTACCAAAAAAGTGAAATCGAAATTGAAGAATCTTCGTAACGAACTGTGTATTTTTCACTGCAGCTGTTAGAAATATTAACAATTTTGATTTAAAAACTAGTTAGTAAATTTAGTTACAGAATATTCTAGTTGGTTGAAGCCTTGAGTTTTGATATTCAGGTAGTAAGTTAACTGATTAAAGTGGGTATAATTGTTTGCAGTATGTATGTTATACTCATATAATTGTGATTATATATTTGGAATTTATGGGATGCATTTAATACTTTTGTAATTGCACTTGTTATTAAGTGTTAGATATTCCCCAATTTAGACTTTGGGACAGATGGTGCACTGGGAGCGCAGTGAGGCTTGCACTGTGCACTTCAGAACCAAGATGCTGACCTTGCTGGACAATGTGAGGTCAACTAAATAGTATTTTTATGGCCGTCCCATTGTGTTGTGCATGTCATGCTGGGAAAGCACTGAGGCAATGGGTGCAGATTTCTAGCAGCAGCAGCTTGTGAAGACCTGCTGTCACTTTGAAGTTAACATTCCTTTTTGTGGTATGGGGGGATGGGGATTAGCCCTGTAGAGGATAGCAGTACAATTAAATATGGCCTTCTGAGGCAGTAGTCTTATCAGCACCGCATAGGCTGGGTGGCCTTATTAGAAGGTCAGGATCACCAGGGACAAAAGTATTTCTGGAAGACGAAAAGGTGTCTTGGCATTTTTATGGTAAAGTCAGTCTTTTTATTATAACCCTACATTTGAACTTGAGTTTTCATTAGTGGATCTCAACCTAGGAAATTACAATATATTTCAACTAATTCTGCTAACCATGTCATCCCATTTGCTTCAAATCATCTCTCACTCTCTCATTCCCTTTTTATTTGTACCTTACATTTACTTGTGTTTCTAACTATTTTACTCTGTACTATATTTTTTCTATTCACGTTGAAAATATTTTACTTACACATTGGGCATGATTTTGACCAGGGAACTGAGCGGATGGGTATATATTCGCACGGGAAACCCAGATGTGAGTTGAGTGCGTCGGAATCTGTGATCGCAACTCAATTGAAGGTAATTATTTTTGCTTTCGGGTTTCCCGCGCAACAGCCAGCCACATTGACAAGCTGGCTGCCTGTCGGGAGGGAAAGGAGCCGGGAATCGGAGAGGAGGAAGGGGGGGAGCGATTGTGGGCCATGGAAGACATCGGGTGGGGTGGAGGTGGTCTGATGTTGGAGGTGGAGACCGGGACGGGGTGGGCCGTGGAGAAGATTGTGGGCCGGGAGGTGATCAAGTCATTGGAAGAGTTGGAGAGCGGGAGCCATTGGAAGAGTCAAAGGTAGGGAGGGGGGGTCTCGGACATCAGGGGGGATCTGCCGTCGGGGGGGAGCCTAGAAATTGGGGGCGGTCGGACATTGGGGTGGGGGGGTCCGATCGTGGCAGGTAAGCTGGAGGGATCACTCCTACTCCTCCTGGCCCACAAACAGCGTTATAAAGGCACTATCTCATGGATCCAGCTCTTCTCGCCTTCTCTCACTGGATGAGATTCACGAGCCCTGGGAGATCCATGCAGGTGAGGTTGAATTAGTTTCACAATTAGAATCAACAAAAAATTAAGTACCTCAACTATTTCAATGAAGTACATTGCCCATTTAACAATCCGCCTGCCGGCTTTAAGTGGGGACAGGACTTCTGGGTTTTGGATGCGGAAGTGGGTACATTGGAGCGGGGTTGCGGTCCCGCTGCTAAAATCTACAATTTTGACTACCCACCTGCCCCCAGCCCACTCGTTCTTTGGGGTTAAAATTGCCCCTGTTGTCTTCTGCCTGGAGGGCCTCACTAACTATTTTGCAGGTAAGACCCCATGAAAAGTTGACATCTGATTGGCCGAAAACATTTCAAATGTCAGTTTTTAACTGATTGCAGCCCAAAGCTCTCAAGATTGACGTGGTTATATCAGTCCAACCTCTTTGGTATGTTTAACGCGTCATACCAAGAAGTGGAAGCTTGGCTCAGGAGTTGGTTGCATTCTTCCCTCTGACTCAAAATGTTGTGGGTTCAAGTCCCACTTAAGGATTAGAGCATATTAGACATAACAGACAGTTCTGTGCTTCCAATATGGAGTTCCAATTGCAGGGAAGGTGGGACCAAGAATTGATGCTAGAATGTAGTCCTATCTCTGACCTATGATCCCTTCAAGTTCTTTCCCCACTGGAAATGCAGAATTACTCCTCCAAACTGATACTCAAGTGCAGTTCTGCTAGCATGGGATAAATGATCTTGTCATTGCCATGAGCAGCCCAGTCACGTCCTGATGAGATATCTATTTTGTTTCTATTCATAACATTTAATTGCTGATTAGGTTTTTAATTGGAATATAGTTCAAAAGTGTAGTAAGCAACTATTATGTGTAATTTACGGAAATCATGAGTTCAGTTCTGGATTTACCAGAATTCAAACGTATGATACTTTCCCATCACATAAAAAGAAGGCTTTAAAACACACAGTAATTGTACAATTCTGATGAAATATTTGTGGTGTTCATTGACACCTGACTGAAGAGAATATTTCAGAAAAAAAACCTTCAAAGTTTTCAGATGTGAGAACAGTCTCCTGTGTTTCTAACATACTTTTTTTATTACTGGAGCGTGGGGCATCTGTGAGAGGTTTAATGGGACCTGAATTGTGCATGATGAAAATGTTGCACAAACCATGTTAACCAGCGGTTTTGAAGTTTTCACATTTAAGAAAAGGACAGCGAACCCGACATTGCAGATGGGGAATTTTATTGAAACTGTAATGTGCAGGTATGTGTTTATTGCCAGCTTGTAGCCTCCAAGAATGTTTTCCAAGATTTTATAGGGTAAATAAGGAGAAACTGTTTTCACTGGCGGGAAGGCAGGTAACCAGAGGACACAAATTTAAGATAATTGGCAAAAGAACCAAGGGGGAGATGAGGAGACATTTTTTATGCATTGAGTTGCTGTTATCAGGAATGCACTGCCTGAAGGGGTGGTAGAAGCAGATTCACTAGTAGCTTTCAAAAGGGAATTGGAGATATACTTGAAAAAGAAAAATTTGCAGCATTATGGGGAAGAGCAGGGAAGTGGAACTAATTGGATAGGTCTTTCAAAGAGCCGGCACAGGCATGATGGGCTGAATGGCCTCCTGTGCTGTATGATTTTATGATTCTATGATTCTTTCAATGTTCATTTTGGCAAGAGCTAAAGCTAAATAAAACCAAACGTTTGTCAGACAAGCTAAAAGAAATACACTCAATTTTAAGTTCATTTGAAGGATGAATTGAAAAGTTCAGAAGTGACATGGCTTTGTTGTTAGGTTTCTCTTGTTTGTAGGATTGCAATATGATGAGAATGCTGCTCAGAAAGAATTGACAGTTGAAGCCTGACTCAATCTATAACCAGTATTAATATTAGCATCAAACTGTGGCATTCATTTAAAAAAGAACTGATATGAAATTCCTGCTCTTGAGACTGTACAGAACCAAGATTCAATATAAAAGTTGTGCTGTGCTTCATTGGGAAATAAGTCTTTTGATATGACTCAACTCACTGCTTTCGCAGTTGCAGACGTTTTTGCCGCATCATGTTTGCAACAGAATGTCAAAAGAAAATGTTGCAGTTGGTGATTAATTCAGTAGAATACAATCTTTTCATAATTACATTTTTGTTGAAACAAAATGTAATTGCATCAAGAATATTCACCAGTATGCACATTTTAAGGTGGACATAGAAGCTAAAGTGAGATCAACAGCTACGGAGCAAAGACTGCCTGTTACACGTGACTGCAGAATATTACAGTGCCCTCCAATTGCATATAATTCTAAAGTATTTCCCAAATTAATGTCGAATTGAAAAGAATGAAGGTCTAATTTTACAAGTCTGCACTACTGATGAGGGGCCTGTCCCTCTGACAACACATCTGATTTCGGGCAAGGGTTGGCCACGGTTGTTCAACCTTTAAAATGGATGGTCAGCACAGACTCTAAAATTACCTTCTATGAGATGCATAGTGTATAGTTTAAGTGACTCAACATTTAACGTACTGAGTGCCATTGATTTCTGTTGTGCCATATTCTATTTAATGTGTAAACTATGGAAAATTTTCACTGTGGGTTTTGACAGCAATGTTATTACACTTTTATCTGTTGAGTTAATTGGAATACTAGAATATTCACCCACAATAAACACAGTTTCACTGTATCCACGTTCTGTATAAATAGATTACAGAGAACTGATTTTCCAGTGCTTGTTTAAGATTACATTATTAGTTGTATAAAGTAAGCTGCCCTTTGCAACTGAATTGTTCCATTCTTGTAACTAGTAACAGTATGGAATTCCCCAACATTCAGAAAAAAGACCCCTTTTCTCTCCCCTCCTCTGTTTCCAATAGCATGCTTCCTGCCTGCTAATGAACAGAGACGCTTTAAGTCAGAAACCTAGAAGGGAGGCACTGGCCCACTCATCCACTCTCCCAATAGGAGAAGTGAGACATGAACTGTTATAAGTGGGGAGAGTAAGACAGAAAGTGAATGGAAATGAAATAGAAGAAGGTAAATGACTGGGTGAAAAATACCTTTATTGTATTGCTGCTCCCGGAATTTTAGTCCTGTTAGTTGGAATTGACAAGGAGTCACATAGAGTTTAAAGCGCTGCTGGTGTTTCTCTGTGAGTTGATGAACAGTGTTGTGCAATAGTCTACAGGAGACATGTGCTGTAATTATAACCAATCAGACAGAATATTTGCGATCAAAAAAATGACCATGGCCCCAATTTTCGAATCAAAGTGAGGGGGCGGCGGGGGCTCCGAAAATCGGGGAAATCCCAAGGGGCTGAGGAAACCGGATCCAAGCCGCCGACTTCTGGGTCCCCCACAGATGCGTCTGTGCGCACGTGCGCCTCACGAATGCGGAAGTCCTACTGGCAATTAAAGCTGGCGGGATGATAATTAACACAGTTAGTTAGATATTTTAAGTATTTAGAGTGGTTAATTTCATGGTGATTGAGGCAGGGGACCAGTTTTCATTCAGCCTCAGCATGTTTCCCGTGCTGTGGGAAACACCCCATGTTGCAGGAGACGTGTTTCAACCAGCAGCCAGTTGGACATAGAAATGCTTGTTTGACAGATAGGGATAAAAGGTGAGTTATTGCAGCAAGGCATTCTGGTCTTTCAGACAAACTTTCAGCTGGGAGATCTTTGTGTTTAGACTGAAAATTCTTAGTTTTCACTCAGAATCCTTCTGTTGACACATATTTACCAACTTTTCGGACACTCTCAAAGTCACACCATCAGGATGGGAGGCACCATGGCTGCATTCACCACTACATCCGAGGACAAACAACATCACCAGACTTGCCAGGCACGGCATGCACTTCTGCCACTTGGAGCTCCACAACACAGTGCTACGCCACAGGCACCTGTACAAGAACACAGAGAGGAACAACAGAGAGAGCGACGTTGCAGGAGGTACTGCCCTCACCACAGGGTCGACAGACCAAGGCTTAGCTTCCTGGACCTCTCTGAGGAACAGTACATACGGAGGCTCAGAGTGAGTCGCCAGGTGGTTGCAGACATCTGCAGCCTCCTGCATGCCAAGCTGCTCCTGGCTCGGCCGAGCGGCATCTCATTACCCATTGCAGTTAAAGTCACCACTGCCCTCAACTTCTTCGCCTCCGAATCATTCCAAGGTGCCACCAGGGACATCGCCGGCATCTCTCAGTCGTCTGCACACAAGTGCATAAGGTAGGTCACCGGCGGCTTGTTTCGCAGAGTCTTGCAGTACGTCAACTTCCCCATGGACGATCTCAGCCAGACGGAGAGGGCAGTGGGACAAGGGATACCCCCTGCACATGTGGCTCATGACACCTCTGAGGAACCCAGTCACCGAGCAACAGCGTCGATACAACGACAGCCACATCGCCACCAGGTCTACAATTGAGCATGCTACAGGGCTGCTCAAGATGCGATTTAGGTGCCTTGATCGTTCTGGGGGAGTGCTTCAATATGCACCAGAGAGAGTGGGACGCATTATAGTAGTGTGTTGTGTCCTGCACAACATGGCACAACATGGAGTGGTATCGCTTGAGGAGGCCCCATCCACATCTGCCATCCACATTGAGGAGGAGGAGGAGGAGGAACCCATGGGCGGAGCAGCGGCTCACCTGGTTGCTCGTGAGGCCAGGGAGTCACTGATATGTGAACAGTTTTCCTAACATCAGAAAGTGGGAAGAGTCCGGTCCTCATACCACCTGGAAAGAGCAGCGCCCACACTAGCCTCCTCACCCCTCCCTCCACAAAACAGTACTGTAACTACACATACACCCACTGTAAAGTAACCCAAGTGTCGCCATTCATGGTGAAGCACCTGAAAGGGCCCGATCACAAAAGCCAGTCAAGAATGGGCAAGACGTGGCAGCAGTGGTGAGAATGATAACATTTAATGTGACTATAACAAAAACCAAATCTAACTGAAAAACATGACAGTCTGTCAGACACCCTTGTGCATACACTTCGTGATCACAAATCCTTAGCCTTCCTCGTCCTACTGTTTCTACATAGTGCATCCCCGGCTGAGCAGAGGTAGTGGCAGGTTGCTCATGTTCATGCCCTGACTGTTTAGATGCTTTGGGCCGACGCCCTCTGGGTTTTGGAGCCTGTGAGTGCCCCTCCAAAGACTGCTCCACCTGTACCTTGCAGGGGCAGACTCGGCCACCTGGAGAGGTGGCAGCATTACGGGTACTGGTTGAGAGGGGGGCAACAGGTGAGACATGGGAGCACTCTGAGTGGCGTCCCCACTTCCATATTCCCTTTTGCCATCATCCCTCCCCTGGGCCGGGGCCAAATCACTCCTACCACTCTGCTGGACAACAGTTTGGAGGACAAGTGTGATACCTTGGAAGGCCAGTGCTAGCGTATCTGTCTGTCTGTTTAAGGCGGCAGACTGTTGTTCACCCTGAGTCCGAACAATCGTTGTTAGAGCCTGAATGGACTCATTTGTGAGCCATGCTTGAAGCTCAACGGAGGCTAGCCTTCTCTCCATCGCAGACATTCCCGCACTTACCTGCGACACTACCTCGGACATTTCAGCAGTTACATGCGACACTATTTCAAACAGTTGCTCACGTCCCTGCGACACTATCTCAGTGATTCCCTCCTGTACCTGTGCCACCATTCCACTCATGCAGGAGTTGGACTCCTCCATCCTCTGCGCTATTGTGGAGAGTGGGTGTGGCACCTGTTCCAGTACCTCGCAAATGTGGTGCTGTCCCTCGATCATTCTCCTTTTAAAGGATAGCCCCCGGGGTTCAGCATCTGCGTCCAGCTGAGCAGAGCCTGGAGAGGAGTGCGCCCACCAACGCGGACTCTCCGTAGCTGCCCCTGCCACCAGTGTCTGCTCGTGCTCACGTGTATGTGGTGACTCACCATATACCAACCCAAATAACTGACGACTAGGACCCACCGAGGCGTGAGTATCTGCGCTGGTGGATGGCTCGCTATGATGTGACGATGCACCCTCAGATGCTGGCACGTCCTCTGAGGAATTGCCTTCTTTTTTTGTATTCGTTCATGGGATGTGGGCGTCGCTGGCGAGGCCGGCATTAATTGCCATCCCTAATTGCCCTTGAGAAGGTGGTGGTGAGCTGCCTTCTTGAACCGCTGCAGTCCGTGTGGTGAAGGTTCTCCCACAGTGCTGTTAGGAAGGGTGTTCCAGGATTTTGACCCAACGACGATGAAGGAACGGCGATATATTTCCAAGTCGGGATGGTGTGTGACTTGGAGGGGAATGTGCAGGTGGTGTTGTTCCCATGTACCTGCTGCTCTTGTCCTTCTAGGTGGTAGAGGTCGCGGGTTTGGGAGGTGCTGTCAAAGAAACCTTGGCGAGTTGCTGCATTGCATCCTGTGGATGGTACACACTGCAGCCACTGTGCGCCGATGGTGAAGGGAGTGAATGTTTAGGGTGGTGGATGGGGTGACAATCAAGTGGGCTGCTTTGTCCTGGATGGTGTCGAGCTTCTTGAGTGTTGTTGGAGCTGCACTCATGCAGAAAAGTGGAGAGTATTCCATGACACTCCTGACTTGTGCCTTGTAGATGGTGGAAAGGCTTTGGGGAATCAGGAGGTGAGTCACTCGCCGCAGTTTACCCAGCCTCTAACCTGCTCTTGTAGCCACAGTATTTATATGGCTGGTCCAGTTAAGTTTCTGGTCAATGGTAACCCCCAGGATGTTGATGGTGGGGGATTTGGTGATGGTAATGCTGTTGAATGTCAAGGAGAGGTGGTTAGACTCTCTCTTGTTGGAAATGGTCATTGCCTGGCACTTGTCTGGCGCGAATGTTACTTGCCACTTATGAGCCCAAGCCTGGATGTTGTCCAGGTCTTGCTGCATGCGGGCTCGGACTGCTTCATTATCTGAGGGGTTGTGAATGGAACTGAACACTGTGCAATCATCAGCGAACATCCCCATTTCTGACCTTATGATGGAGGGAAGGTCATTGATGAAACAGCTGAAGATGGTTGGGCCTAGGACACTGCCTTGAGGAACTCCTGCATCAATGTCCTGGGGCTGAGATGATTGGCCTCCAACAACCACTACCATCTTGCTTTGTGCTCGTTACGACTCCAGCCACTGGAGAGTTTTCCCCCTGATTCCCAATGACTTCAATTTTACTAGGGCTCCTTGGTGCCACACTCGGTCAAATGCTGCCTTGATGTCAAGGGCAGTCACTCTCGCCTCACCTCTGGAATTCAGCTCTTTTGTCCATGTTTTGACCAAGGCTGTAATGAGGTCCAGAGCCGAGTGGTCCTGGCGGAACCCAAACTGACCATCGGTGAGCAGGTTATTGTTGAGCAAGTGCCGCTTGATAGCACTGTCGACGACACCTTCCATCACTTTGCTGATGATTGAGAGTGGACTGATGGGGCGGTAATTGGCCGGATTGGATTTGTCCTGCTTTTTGTGGACAGGACATACCTGGGCAATTCTCCACATTGTCGGGTAGATGCCAGTGTTGTAGCTGTACTGGAACAGCTTGGCTAGAGGCGCAGCTAGTTCTGGAGTACAAGTCTTCAGCACTACAGCTGAGATGTTGTTGGGGCCCATTCCCTTTGCTGTATCCAATGCACTCAGCCGTTTCTTGATATTACATGGAGTGAATCGAATTGGCTGAAGACTGGCTTCTGTGATGGTGGGGATATCGGGAGGAGGCCGAGATGGATCATCCACTTGGCACTTCTGGCTGAAGATGGTTGCAAACGCTTCAGCCTTGTCTTTTGCACTCACGTGCTAGATTCCGCCATCATTGAGGATGAGGATGTTTGCAGAGCCTCCTCCTCCCGTTAGTTGTTTAATTGTCCACTGCCATTCACGACTGGATGTGGCATGACTTCAGAGCTTTGATCTGATCCGTTGGTTGTGGAATCGCTTAGCCTTTTCTATAGCATGTTGCTTCTGCTGTTTAGCATGCATGTAGTCCTATGTTGTGGCTTCACCAGGTTGGCACCTCATTTTTAGGTACGCCTGGTGCTGCTCCTGGCATGCTCTTCTACACTCCTCATTGAACCAGGGTTGATCCCCTGGCTTGTTGGTAATGGTAGATTGAGGAATATGCTGGGCCATGAGGTTACAGATTGTGCTGGAATACAATTCTGCTGCTGCTGATGGCCCACAGTGCCTCATGGATGCCCAGTTTTGAGCTGCTAGATCTGTTCTGAATCTATCCCATTTAGCACGGTGGTAGTGCCACACAACACGTTGGATGGTGTCCTCAGTGCGAAGACGGGACTTCATCTCCACGAGGACTGTGCGGTGGTCACTCCTACCAATACTGTCATGGACAAATGCATTTGCGACAGGTAGAATGGTGAGGACGAGGTCAAGTAAGTTTTTCCCTCGTGTTGGTTCGCTCACCACCTGCCGCAGGCCCAGTCTAGCAGCTATGTCCTTCGGGACTCGGCCAGCTCATTCAGTAGTGGTGCTAGCGAGCCACTCTTGGTGATGAACATTGAAGTCCCCCACCCAGAGTACATTCTGTGCCCTTGCTACTCTCAGTGCTTCCTCCAAGTGGTGTTCAACATGGAGGAGAACTGATTCATCAGCTGAGGGAGTGCGGTAGGTGGTAATCAGCAGGAGGTTTCCTTGCCCATGTTTCACCGAATGCCATGAGATTTCATGGGGTCCAGAGTCAATGTTGAGGACTCCCAGGGCCACTCCCTCCTGACTGTATATCACTGTACCGCCACCTCTGGTAGGTCTGTCGTGCCGGTGGGACAGGACATACCCAGGGATGGTGATGGAAGAGTCTGGGACATTGGCTGAAAGGTATGATTCTGTGAGTATGGCTATGTCAGGCTGTTGCTTGACTAGTCTGTCGGACAACTCTCCCAATTTTGGTACAAGTCCCCAGATGTTGGTGAGGAGGACTTTGCAGGGTCGACTGGGCTTGGTTTGCCTTTGTCGTGTCTGGTGCCTCGTGGTCTGATGCCGGGTGGTCCGTCCAGTTTTATTCTTATTGTGTCTTTTTTTAGCGAGATTTTACAACTGAGTGGCTTGCTCGGCCATTTCAGAGGGCAATTAAGAATCAACCACATTGCTGTAGGTCTGGAGTCACATATAGGCCAGACCGGGCAAGGACGGCAGGTTTCCTCCCCTAAAGGACATTAGTGAACCAAACGGGTTTTTACGACAATCCGGTAGTTTCATGGCCACCATTACTGATACTGGTATTTTAATTCCAGATTTTATTTAATTAATTGAATTTAAATTCCCCAGCTGCCGTGGTGGGATTTGAACTCATGACTCTGGATTATTAGTCCAGGCCTCTGGATTACTAGTCCAGTAAGATAACCGCTATGCTACCGTACCCTGTCACTGCGGTTATTGAAGGGCCTGTAAGAGAACAGAAGGCAATATCAAGCATCATCACAGATGTGTCATGTTGCAATGAGCATACTGAGGTGTTCAACATTGCAAGCATTGTTAACATCAATTCATGTTGTGTGTGATGAATGTTAAAGTTGTGTCACCAGACGTTGGTGGGTTGCCAGTCTCTGAGTCCCCGATGGACAGGCACTCGAGGGTGCGGCTCACCTCCAGCACCTCCTGCTCCGCGTCTGTGAGGATCACTACTTGTTGTCGTCCCCCTCCAGTCCTCGCCCTCTCGCGTGCATTTTGCACTCTCTTCTCGAAGGGGAGAAAGAACATTCGTGTGAGTGAGTGATTGTGAAGTGGCCAGCCAATGAATGCAGTGGTTTGGGTGAGGCTAACTGTGAAAGTGATGCATCAGAGGGTGAGTATGAGACAGAGCCATCACATTGGATGAGGATTGGGGTGAGTGGTAGTGATGGGGTGACAACTGGGGAGATGAGGAAGTGCTCAGGAAGTGAAGGTAAGTTGAGGATGAGCCTTAAATGGGTGTGAGGAGTGATGTGATGGAGTAGTCTTGGCAGTGCCGCATGAGTTGGGGGGGTGGGGTGGTGATGTGGAATACGGAATGCAGGAGAATCAGTAAGTGTACTCACTTTTGTTGACCTAGTTAGTTCATTGAAGTGCTTCCTGCACTGGACCCAGGTGCGGGAAATGTCGCTGCTGCTGGTGACCTCCTGTGCCACCTTGAGCCGGGCCTTCTTGGTGGCAGAGGCAGGGCACTTCCTCCCATCTGCTGGGTAAAAGACTTCCCTCCTCCTCCTCACCCAGACCAGTAGCTGCTGCAGTGAGGCATCACTAAATCTTGGAGCAGCCTTGCCCCGTGCTGCTCCATCATGCGTTTTTGGTGTTTTCTGCAGCAAAAGCGTTTGGAGCAATGGCCCTGTCAATCGAGCTGCTCCAGCTGACAGCCTGTCATGCGGATGCGTAGTCCGCCCGCTGCGCAGCTTTCAGACGGCAAACCCAGAAGCTACCTTAAGGGCCGCCAATTAATTTGCAATCGCGTGGGAAATGGTAAGATTTTATTAGTCGGGTTACCCACGCGCCTATTGACTCCCCCGCCGCTGCCATCCCGCCGCCTTTAGAAAATCGAGCCCCATAACACTGCTGCAGTGAGGCTTGAACTTTATGCAGCTGATGGGACAAATGGTTTATTTTTGTACAATTTAATGTTTTAAAAACCATTAATAATGCAGAGTTTTGTTTAACTTATAAAGTCATCATTTATTATGAACAGCTCAATGGGAAAGTTTGGGGCAAGATCCATTTCTGCCACTCTGCTTTATTGCCTTGATATTGGGTTCCAGAGAAAGTTTGTGATATGGTCGATGCTGTATTTTTTAAAGCGTAACCTTTTGCCATATAGTTTTTGGGTCACTTTCATACATTTTATGTATTTAATAAAAATGAGCAGAGCTGATCAGTGATACAATAAGTTGAGTTGACATTGAGTCACTGAGTGTGTAATTGCACTCTATGTAATGTATTAATTTGATAATTTTAGACTTTTCAAACAATAGATTTGAAGAAAGTAAACCTGCACCGTACCTCACCTTTCCTCTGTCTCTTTAATGGTAAGTGATTAATGTCCATGGAAAATTTGATTTACTTGGTTGCTGTTACACCAAGTGAAATTTTTTTTAAGCAATAAGTTTAGAGAAAGCACTTCACATACAATAAACTACCTTGAAATCCAAGTGCTGCCCTGTAAGGAAATGAGGCTGCATTTTGTTTGTAAACGGTAATGAGATGAATAGCCAATTAATTTTGGACTTTGGGCCTAAAAAGGATAGATCAGAGTACTTTCTAAATGATGAAAAGCTCAAAACAGTGGAGGTCCAAAGAGACTTAGGAGTCTATCTACATAGATCGTTAAAATGTCATGGACAAGTACAAAAAGTAAATAAAAAGGCTAATGGAATGCTGTCCTTTATAGCTGGAGCACTAGAATACAAGGGCATAGAAGTTATGCTACAGCTACACAAAGCCCTGGTTAGACTACACCTGGAGTGCTGTGTTCAGTTTTGGGCACCTCACCTTAGGAAGGATATATTGGCCTTGGAGGGAGTGCAGCGTAGATTTACTAGAATGATACCTGGACTCCAAGGGTTAATTTACGAGGCGAGATTAGACAAACTATGGTTGTATTCCCTGGAACTTCGATCAAATCACCCCTTAATTTTCTAAGTTTTCAAGATATTAAGAGGAACTGATAGGGTAGATAGAGAGAAACTATTTCTGCTGGCTGGGGGCTAGGGGACATAGTCTAAAAATTAGAGCCAGGACTTTCAGGAGTGAAATTAGGAAACGCTTCTATACGCAAAGGATGGTCGAAGTTTGGAACTCCCTTCTGCAAACAGCTGTTGATGCTAGCGCAGTTGTTAATTTTAAATCTGAGATGGATAGATTTTTGTTAACCAAAGGTATTAAGGGATATGGGCTAAGGCAAGTATATGGAGTTAGGTCACAGATCAGCCATGATCTCATTGAATGGCAGAACAGGCTCGAGGGGCTAAATGGTCTACTCCTGTTCCTATGTTCCGATGTTCCTAATTTGTTTTTGTGGTGTTGGTTGAGGGGAAATGTTGGCCAGAACACTGGGAAAACTCCGAGCTCATCAAATGGTGCTTTGGGATCTTTAATATCCACTTCAACCACCGGAATCGGCACATGGACTTCAGTTAATTTTTCCCACATTACAACAGTGACTACAGTTTAAAAGTACTTCATTGCCTGTACAACACTTTGGAATGTCCTGAGGTTATGAAAGGCGCTGCTTAAATGCAAGTTCTTTCTTTCTATCTAAAGCATGTAACCGCTGATGTTGGAGCACACTCTGAGTACAACACGGGATTGCCTGCCTAGATTATGAACTCATGTTCTGCAATAGAATTATGCCAAGAGGAAAATCAAGGTTCAAATCTCCAAACTTCTGATTGGACTGGATCAGCTCCCTACGTACCTCCATTAAAGAATGATGCACATATTTGGTATAATAGGAATTATACAAATATAAAAGGCAGATAGATGTGCGTATCACACTGTAGGTTTGCATTACCCTGAAACCTTGTTGCACAAATCAATTGGAGGTTTACCAAGAAACCAAGAGGAAATAATTATTGGATCAAAATTACACCATTGTGAATTGCACTGTGACTTCACGTTAGTTTCTCAAATTGAATCCCAGTCTTAATCTGCACCAGCAGAATTAAGAACTGTGGCCATCTCTGTGTATTGAGGAGAACCATAACTATTAAGAATTGCCTGGACCAACACCAGGCTTTTTCTCATTTTGAGCTTTCAAATTAAGTTCAGATTTCTAACCAGAAGCATGCCCATGAGGGAACTGTTATCAAGCCATAAATTTCTATATGGAAATAAAACTTTAATTGTTCAGTCTAGCCATAAAATTGAGGGCATGGTGGGTCAGTCTGGACCAAGTCCAAAGCCAGTTTGCTCACCTGTTACTTAGCCCTGTTGATGTGACAGAACGCTAAAAGTATCTGCTCTGATGAAATTTGAAATACAGGGTACATTCTTCATATAGTTCTAAATTTGGAGGCCTCTTTCTTTGGATGTTTTATGTTTTCTTTCATGAGAGTCATTTTACCAGTGCTTGTAATTTTTTTTTGGCTTCAGATCTATAGAAATCTCTGTGTTATTCTCTGTAAACTGATCTCCTCTAGTTACACATAAAAATGCATGGAATTGTATTATCTTAGTATCATCGTATGGTACAGAACAAAAGGAGGCCATTCGGCCCATCGTGCCTGTGCTGGCTCTTTGAAAGAGCTATTCAATAAATCCCACTCCCCTGTTCTTTCCCCATTGCCCTGTAATTTTTTTCCCTTCAAGTATTTATCCAATTCCCTTTTGAAAGTTACTATTGAATCTGTTTCCACCACCCTTACAGGCAGTTCATTCCAGATCATAACAACTCACTGCGTAAAAAAATGTTTCCTCATATCGTCTCTGTTTCTCTTGCAAATCACCGTAAATCTGTGTCCTCTGGTTACCGAACCTTCTACCACTGGAAACAGTTTTTCCTTATTTACTCTATCAAAACCGTTTATGACTTTGAACCCCTCTAGCAAGTCTCCTTTTAACCTTCTCTGCTCTAAGGAGAACAACCCCAGCTTCTCCAGTCTCTCCACATTACTCAGGTCCCTCATCTCTGGCACCATTCTAGTAAATCTCTTCTGCACCGTCTCTAAGGCCTTGACATCCTTCCTAAAGTGTGGTGCCCAGAATTGAACACAATCCTCCAGCTGAGGCCTAACCAGTGTTTTATAAAGGTTCGGCATAACTTCCTTGCTTTTGTACTCTATGCCTCCAGTAATAAAGCCAAGGATCCCATATGCTTTTTTATCAAGCATATTTATGCCAATTTGAAAAATGTCAGCATATCTGCTTTGAGCAGTGTCAAATCTAATTCAGAACCCTGGCACTATAGTACAACTTCTTTTAATTTAGGAAATTGAAAGGGTGGCCATGTTACTCTAGTGTCATTGGCACAGTAGCTCGAAATCTTGCTGATAGTTTGCAAAGAGGCAATTTTTTAATGGCTGAATTATCTTCACAACTATGAATAATTGAATTTTACACAATGAATCACCTGTGGTCCAGCCTAGTTATTTCATAAATACATGGACAGTGATGTAATCAGAAACCAAGCAGACACCAGACCTTAAATCAAGCTGTTTTAAGCTGTTACCAGGACACAGGGTTTATTACTACACTTAGGGTTACCAACTCTGGTTGGAGACATTTCTGGAGGTTTGGCGCACGATTTTAAAAGGGAAAAACGGGTGGGTTGGGGGGCGGGGTGGGGGGGCATTCAAAATCGCAACCATTTCGGACCCACCCCCAACTCGCCTCCAACCCGCCCACTTCCGGTTTTCACCGGGGCGGGACAAGGGGCGGGCGACCAACCCACTCCCAGAAGGTGGGTTGATGATAAAAACTTTTCAAGGAG
>NW_027139013.1:25000-26732 GCF_035084215.1 Heptranchias perlo | reverse complement strand
TGGACGCGGTCAGGGCGCACTGAGGACAGTCCACCCCGGTTGACAGTCACACCGGGAGCACGGGGAGCCCGTCCCCCCCCCACTCGCGAGGGGGGGGGAAGGCGCGGCAGCGGTCACTTCCCTCGACCCCGGGAAACGGCGAGGCTGCTGCCGGGGGGCTATAACACTCGCCGCCGGAGCGACGAGCCACCTTCCCTCCGGCCTTCCCAGCCGACCCAGAGACGGTCGCGGCGCACCGCCGACGGAGGAAATGCGCCCGGCGACGGCCGAGCCCGCGCGAGAGACGGTCCCTGCAAAGGAGATCCGCCGAGCCCCGCGCGACCGACCTCATCGCCGAGTTGAATCCTCCGGGCAGACTGCGCGGACCCCACCCGTTTACCTCTTAACGGTTTCACGCCCTCTTGAACTCTCTCTTCAAAGTTCTTTTCAACTTTCCCTTACGGTACTTGTTGACTATCGGTCTCGTGCCAGTATTTAGCCTTAGATGGAGTTTACCACCCACTTTGGGCTGCATTCACAAGCAACCCGACTCCAAGAAGACTCGATCCCAACGAGCCGGGGGCCGCTACCGGCCTCACACCGTCCACAGGCTAAGCCTCGATCAGAAGGACTTGGGCCCCGGAGCGTCGTCGGAGAAAGAGGTCTTCTATACGCCACATTTCCCGCGCCCGCCAGGCGAGCGGGGATTCGGCGCTGGGCTCTTCCCTCTTCACTCGCCGTTACTAGGGGAATCCTTGTTAGTTTCTTTTCCTCCGCTTAGTAATATGCTTAAATTCAGCGGGTTGCCACGTCTGATCTGAGGTCGTAGGCAGAAAAGCACATAGGCGCCGGACGGTTGCTCCCGGCACCACCGTAGGCACTGTAACCGCCCGCGCGGAAGCAGTTACACGCGCACGCACACGTGGCTTGCTGGGAGACCGGGCTCGGCTCACACCGTGCCGTAAGTCCCGATTACGAGAGAGCGAGCCAGAGGGACCGGTGGAATGGCGAAGGGTCAGTGGCTGCAGCGTGGCAGGAAGCAGCAGAAGGCACGGAGCGGTTGCCAGCTTGGAGAATAACGGGCAGCAGCGACCGAGGAGCGAGGCAGGCTGCACCGAACTAGAACGCACGAACGGCAGGAGGCAGAGTCAAGCGGGCCGCGTGTGGAAGGACAGCAAAGTCCAGCGCAACACGCAGCGACGCAGCGACTCTGCAAAACCACCGACGCGCGAAAAAGCCAGCACAGCACCCTCACCCCCCCGTGTCTCTGCGTCAAGCTATCCTCGGCCAACACCGACCGGGACGACTACCGACGAACCGAGCTGCGACCAAAGGCACCCACGAGAAGCTAGCTTCTTCGCTTTTACCAATTCACCGAACGATCTCTGCTCTGCACTCCACAGAGAGACAACCCCCGCTCTGGCCTCGGCGAGGCCACACCAGTCCAACAGCGACGCGGTCAATCGTTTTGCAACCCACTGACAGCCGCGCTGGAAAGGCCGGCGCCCGCAGCAAGGACCTAGGGTCGAACTCTCCCGAGGCGGAGACTCCGGGTCTGCACTTAGGGGGACAAAGAGGAACAAGGCCTCTGCGACACCCCAGCGGCGCTCCCGCCTTTCTAAACCCGGAGGCAAGGCGAGTGCGATTGATTTGTCAAGCGACCCTCAGACAGGCGTAGCCCCGGGAGGAACCCGGGGCCGCAAAGTGCGTTCAAAGTGTCGATGATCAATGTGTCCTGCAATTCACATTAATT
>NW_027139013.1:12500-20000 GCF_035084215.1 Heptranchias perlo | reverse complement strand
TGGGCTGTCAGAGAAAGCTCTGAAAATCGTGTTCTCGAAAATCTCCGGGTACCCGACCAATCCCTAGGTGCCCGAATGACAAGTGTCAATTCGGCAGGACGGCCTCCCACCTCCGGCCGCAGATGCGTCACTAAATCCCCGCAAAGGGGGCTTTCTCATTTCGGCATAGGGGCTTCCGCGGCCAACTCATTAACCTGTGCTCGGACTTTTTGTGCCACAAGTGCAAGGGACCGTTTGCCGGCAGCTACTCGCACCCCCCCGCCCAGGGGGGGAATCCTCTGACCGGAGATCCGAAACGCCGGCCGAATCCATCCCCGTCGGACTTCCGAAGGGGTTCCCTCGACCGACTGACTTCCGAACTCCTTTCTGGGCTTAAACGGGTGGAATTCGGACCCTCTCGCAAGGGAGCCGAAGCCCGCCAGCCCCGGGAGGCCTCGGGGCCGCCGTTTTCAAGCCCGACCAAAAAACCCGAAAAATGGGGAAAAATGGGAAAAATTCCCACTCCCAAAAGGCTTAAAAGTCGGTTGGGCGGCAGCCCGGGTCGGTCTCTGCAGACCTGGAGGCGCTAGACACAAGTCTGGTAAACAGGCTAAGTCTCGACATGCCACCTCTTACTATCCTGCAGGTACCCCGCCAATCCCCCCGGAACCGGCTGGCAATTGGCGAATCAGCGGGACGAATTTGAATTCGTGACCGACTCTCTGACACCGAATCGCCGCAAACGCGTTTCGATTTTTCGGCTTCGGTACCTCCCATCAGACTTTGACTGGCCATATCTCCGGACTCACGTGTCGCAGCCGGGACCTTCAGGTACCGTTCGACGCGTCTAACCCTGCCCCGTCGAATGGCGCCCCTCGCGGTGTGGTCCGATTTCCGCATTTTGGTCAGATTTGCCTCCAAATTTTTCAGATTGAGTTGACGAATGCCCCCTACGGGGTAACCTCTTGCCCTTTCGGACATGGTCCCTGTGACTTAATTTCCGCCTTTTGCTCAATCGTTTCCCCATTTATAATTAATTTTAAAAATCGGGTTACTCAGTTCTGGTTTACCAGTTCCCTCTTCGGACTTAGTTTTTGGTTAATCATTTCCGGTTCACCAGTTCCCGTTTTGGACTTAGTCTCTGCGGGCCGTTTCTCATCTTTTGGTTCATCAGTTCCCCTCTTTTAATAATTTTTTGGCTGCTTTCGTTTGATCATTTCCCTGCCTTCTGGGTGACTTTTGCCCCTTAGGACTTCATCGCCGCACATTATTTTCGACTTCTGGTTGATCATTTCACCCCTTTTAATCATTTTTGCAACTTTTGGTTAACCATTTCACCCAGCTTCTGGTTAACCATTTCCCCTTTGGGACTTAGTCTCTGAGCATTCTTTTGGGATTCTGGTTAATCATTTGCCAATTTTTAAAAAATGTTGCCGCTTTTGTTTAATGCTTTCTGGTCAACCTTTCCCTCTTTCAGACTTCACCGCGGCACATTGCTTTAGCCTCCTGGTTAATCATTTCACCCCTTTTAATCATTTTTGCAACTTTTGGTTAACCATTTCCCCCAGCTTCTGGTTAACCATTTCCCCTTTGGGACTTGGTCTCTGAGCATTCTTTTGGGATTCTGGTTAATCATTTGCCAATTTTTTAAAAATGTTGCCACTTTTGTTTAATGCTTTCTGGTCAACCTTTCCCTCTTTCAGACTTCACCGCGGCACATTGCTTCAGCCTCCTGGTTAATCATTTCACCCCTTTTAATCATTTTTGCAACTTTTGGTTAACCATTTCCCCCAGCTTCTGGTTAACCATTTCCCCTTTGGGACTTAGTCTCTGAGCATTCTTTTGGGATTCTGGTTAATCATTTGCCAATTTTTAAAAAATGTTGCCACTTTTGTTTAATGCTTTCTGGTCAACCTTTCCCTCTTTCAGACTTCACCGCGGCACATTGCTCCAGCCTCCTGGTTAATCATTTCACCCCTTTTAATCATTTTTGCAACTTTTGGTTAACCATTTCCCCCAGCTTCTGGTTAACCATTTCCCCTTTGGGACTTAGTCTCTGAGCATTCTTTTGGGATTCTGGTTAATCATTTGCCAATTTTTTAAAAATGTTGCCACTTTTGTTTAATGCTTTCTGGTCAACCTTTCCCTCTTTCAGACTTCACCGCGGCACATTGCTTTAGCCTCCTGGTTAATCATTTCACCCCTTTTAATCATTTTTGCAACTTTTGGTTAACCATTTCCCCCAGCTTCTGGTTAACCATTTCCCCTTTGGGACTTAGTCTCTGAGCATTCTTTTGGGATTCTGGTTAATCATTTGCCAATTTTTAAAAAATGTTGCCACTTTTGTTTAATGCTTTCTGGTCAACCTTTCCCTCTTTCAGACTTCACCGCGGCACATTGCTTCAGCCTCCTGGTTAATCATTTCACCCCTTTTAATCATTTTTGCAACTTTTGGTTAACCATTTCCCCCAGCTTCTGGTTAACCATTTCCCCTTTGGGACTTAGTCTCTGAGCATTCTTTTGGGATTCTGGTTAATCATTTGCCAATTTTTAAAAAATGTTGCCGCTTTTGTTTAATGCTTTCTGGTCAACCTTTCCCTCTTTCAGACTTCACCGCGGCACATTGCTTTAGCCTCCTGGTTAATCATTTCACCCCTTTTAATCATTTTTGCAACTTTTGGTTAACCATTTCCCCCAGCTTCTGGTTAACCATTTCCCCTTTGGGACTTGGTCTCTGAGCATTCTTTTGGGATTCTGGTTAATCATTTGCCAATTTTTTAAAAATGTTGCCACTTTTGTTTAATGCTTTCTGGTCAACCTTTCCCTCTTTCAGACTTCACCGCGGCACATTGCTTCAGCCTCCTGGTTAATCATTTCACCCCTTTTAATCATTTTTGCAACTTTTGGTTAACCATTTCCCCCAGCTTCTGGTTAACCATTTCCCCTTTGGGACTTAGTCTCTGAGCATTCTTTTGGGATTCTGGTTAATCATTTGCCAATTTTTAAAAAATGTTGCCACTTTTGTTTAATGCTTTCTGGTCAACCTTTCCCTCTTTCAGACTTCACCGCGGCACATTGCTCCAGCCTCCTGGTTAATCATTTCACCCCTTTTAATCATTTTTGCAACTTTTGGTTAACCATTTCCCCCAGCTTCTGGTTAACCATTTCCCCTATGGGACTTAGTCTCTGAGCATTCTTTTGGGATTCTGGTTAATCATTTGCCAATTTTTAAAAAATGTTGCCGCTTTTGTTTAATGCTTTCTGGTCAACCTTTCCCTCTTTCAGACTTCACCGCGGCACATTGCTTTAGCCTCCTGGTTAATCATTTCACCCCTTTTAATCATTTTTGCAACTTTTGGTTAACCATTTCCCCCAGCTTCTGGTTAACCATTTCCCCTTTGGGACTTAGTCTCTGAGCATTCTTTTGGGATTCTGGTTAATCATTTGCCACTTTTTAAAAATGTTGCCGCTTTTGTTTAATCGTTTCCCTGCTATGTGGTCAACCTTTTCCCCTTTCAGACTTCATCGCCGCGCATTGTTGTCGACTTCTGGTTAATCATTTTTCCCCTTTAAATCTTTTTTTGCCACTTTCGGTTAACCATTTCACCCAGCTTCTGGTTAACCATTTGCCCCATTATACTGAATTTTTCCGCTTTGGTTTAATCATTTCCCTGCTTTCTTGTCAACCTTTTCCCCTTTTGGACTTCGCCGCCGCACTTTGCTTTTGCCTTCTGGTTAAACATTTCTCCCCTTTTAATCCTTTTTCCCACTTTTGGTTCACCAGTTCACCCAGCTTCTGGTTAACCATTTCCCCTTTGGGACTTAAGTCTCTGAGCATTCTTTTGGGATTCTGGTTAACCATTTGCCACTTTTTTAAAAATGTTGCCGCTTTTGTTTAATGCTTTCCCTGCTTTCTGGTCAACCTTTTCCCCTTACGACTTCGCCGCCGCACTTTGCTTTCGCCTTCTGGTTAATCATTTCACCCCTTTTAATCCTTTTTCCCACTTTGGGTTGGACAGTTCACCCAGCTACTGGTTAACCATTTCCCCTTTGGGACTTAAGTCTCTGAGCATTCTTTTGTGATTCTGGTTCACCATTTGTCCCTTTTTAAAAGATATTGCTGCTTTTGATTAAACCTTTCCCTGCTTTGCGGTCGACCTATTCCTCTTTCAGACTTCATCGCCGCACCTTGTTTTCGACATCTGGTTCAACATTTCTCCCCTTTTAATCCTTTTTCCCACTTTTGGTTAAGCAGTTCACCCAGCTTCTGGTTCACCATTTGCCCCTTTTTACTGAATTTTTCTGCTTTTGTTTAATCATTTCCCTGCTTTGCGGTCGACCTATTCCTCTTTCAGACTTCATCGCCGCGCATTGTTTTCGACATCTGGTTCAACATTTCTCCCCTTTTAATCCTCTTTCCCACTTTTGGTTAAGCAGTTCACCCAACTTCTGGTTAACCATTTGCCCCTTCTTACTGAATTTTTCTGCTTTTGTTTAATCATTTCCCTGCTTTATGGTCAACCTTTTCCCCTTTAGGACTTCGCCGCCGCACTTTGCTTTCGCCTTCTGGTTAATCATTTCACAACATTTTAATCCTTTTTCCCACTTTTGGTTAAACAGTTCACCCAGCTTCTGGTTAACCATTTGCCCCTTTGGGACTTAAGTCTCTGAGCATTCTTTTGGGATTCTGGTTCACCATTTGTCCCTTTTTAAAAGATATTGCTGCTTCTGTTTAATCCTTTCCCTGCTTTGCGGTCAACCTTTTCCTCTTTCAGACTTCATCGCCGCGCATTGTTTTCGACATCTGGTTCAACATTTCTCCCCTTTTAATCCTCTTTCCCACTTTTGGTTAAGCAGTTCACCCAACTTCTGGTTCACCACTTGCCCCTTTTTACTGAATTTTTCTGCTTTTGTTTAATCATTTCCCTGCTTTCCGGTCAACCTTTCCCTCTTTCAGACTTAATCGCCGCACATTGTTGTCGACTTCTGGTTGATCAGTTCACCCCTTTTTTATCCTTTTTCCCACTTTGGGTTAAGCAGTTCACCCAGCTTCTGGTTAACCATTTGCCCCTTTGGCACTTAAGTCTCTGAGCATTCTTTTGGGATTCTGGTAAACCATTTGTCCCTTTTTAAAAAATGCTGCTGCTTTTGTTTAATGCTTGCCCTGCTTTGCGGTCGATCATTTCACCCCTTTTAATCCATTTTTGCCACTTTGGGTTAAACAGTTCACACAACTTCTGGTTCACCATTTCACATTTCGGAACTTTTATTCCCACCATTACTTTGGGCTTCTGGTTCATCATTTCACGCTGTTTTACAAATCTTTGCCGCTTCACTTTTAATCCACAAACCGTGGCTCGCTTTCGGGTGGGGGGGGGGGTAGCGGGTTTGGGCCGGGCACTCGACATCCCGGTGTGCGACCGGGTTCGTTCTGGTACCGCTCGGTGCCCCTCGTCCTGCTCTTGCCGCGGAAGCAAACCAGACGACCGTCGGTCTCACGCCCGAGGGGAGAGGAGGCGGAAAGCGGTTTGCAGCCTTTCGCTGTACCTCCGGCGGGCAGCGCCGCACCTCCGAGTGCTCGGTACCGTTCGCTGCACCTCGTCCGGCCGCACGCAGCGAGCCAAACCCGGAGGAAATCGGCCTGTGCCTTCTCGAGATATGGGCACTCCGGGTGGGACGGACAAACCGGGGCCCCGAGCTCGCTTTCGGCGGCCCGGCACTCGACTTCCCGGTGTCCGAACGTGATCCTTCCGGTACCCTTCGGTGCCCCTTGCCCGACTCTAGCTCCCGTGCTGAAGCGGAGTCGGTCGGCCTGACGGCCTGCCGAGTTAACCAGCGGAAAGCGGTGCGCAGCCTTTCGCTTGCAGCTCCGGCGGGCAGCGCCGCACCTCCGGCTGCTCAGTGCCGTCCGCTGCTCCCCTTCCGGCTGCACGCAGCGAACCATACCCGGAGGAAATCGGCCTCGGCCTTCCGGAGATATGGGCCTGCGAGTGGGACCAATAAATCGGTGCACATTTCCGGCTCGGTTTCCGGCCTCGGCACTATCAGTTCACGCCGTCCGACCGACGTCGTTCTGGCACGGTTCCGTTGCTCCTTGATCCGGTCCAGCCACGGTAATCAGCCGAAGATGGTGGGGGGTAGGGGGGGGACACATTGCCCGCCGAGTTAGCCGGAGGAGATCGGCCTCGGACTTCCTCAGATATCAGCCTCCGGGTGGGACAGACAAACCGGGGACCCGAGCACGCTTTCGGCGGCCCGCTGGTCGACTTCCCGGTGTGCGACCGGGTTCGTTCCGGTACCGTTCGCTGCCCCTCGTCCTGCTCTAGCCGCGGAAACAAACCCGACGACCGTCGGTCTCACGCCCGCGGAGGGAGGCGGCGGAAAGTGGTTTGCAGCCTTTCGCTGTACCTCCGGCGGGCAGCGCCCGACCTCCGAGTGCTCGGTACCGTCCGCTGCGCCTGGTCCTGCCGCACACAACGAGCCATACCCGGTGGAAATCGGCCTGTGCCTTCCGGAGATATGGGCCTCCGGGTGGGACGGACAAACCGGGGCACCGAGCTCGCTTTCGGCGGCCCGCTAGTCGACTTCCCGGTGTGCGACCGGGTTCGTTCCGGTACCGTTCGCTGCCCCTCGTCCTGCTCTAGCCGCGGAACCAAACCGGACGACCGTCGGTCTCACGCCCGCGGAGGGAGGCGGCGGAAAGTGGTTTGCAGCCTTTCGCTGTACCTCCGGCGGGCAGCGCCCGACCTCCGAGTGCTCGGCACCGTCCGCTGCGCCTGGTCCGGCCGCACACAACGAGACATACCCGGTGGAAATCGGCCTGTGCCTTCCGGAGATATGGGCCTCCGGGTGGGACGGACAAACCGGGGCACCGAGCTCGCTTTCGGCGGCCCGCTAGTCGACTTCCCGGTGTGCGACCGGGTTCGTTCCGGTACCGTTCGCTGCCCCTCGTCCTGCTCTAGCCGCGGAACCAAACCGGACGACCGTCGGTCTCACGCCCGCGGAGGGAGGCGGCGGAAAGTGGTTTGCAGCCTTTCGCTGTACCTCCGGCGGGCAGCACCGCACCTCCCAGTGCTCGGTACCGTACGCTGCGCCTCCTCCTGCCGCACGCAACGAGCCATACCCGGAGGAAATCGGCCTCGGCCTTCCTGAGATATCAGCCTCCAAACGGGCGTCACAAATCAGGGCACATGGTCAGCTGCAAAGCAGCGTCATTACAACCTCTCACTGCACCCCACACGACATTCCGCTTGCCTGCCTGCCGCTGCCTACTCTCACCAGCGAAACAAAGTCAGGATAACACCCCAATGCAAGCAGCTCCCTTCCGGCCAACCAACCCACACCAATCCCCTTGCCTGCCTCCCACAAATTCCACCAGCCAGGCAAAGTCAAAATCAACCCACAATAAACGCACTCCACAACGGCCATCGACCGCTATACACCCCCTTGGGCGACTATTAAGCCCGAGAACACTAACTGTAACCAACCGCAGTGAAAAGTTGAAGTGGCAACTCATTAACC
>NW_027139013.1:0-2500 GCF_035084215.1 Heptranchias perlo | reverse complement strand
GGAGCTTGAATCGGACCTCTGTTAGACAACACAGGTGGACTTCTCGGCCTCACAAGAGAGCAATACGCCAGCGGGTGAACAGGAGAGTCGTGCCGACAAAACCCACTGACTTTTAAAACTGTCCGTCTGCCACTTGGGACAGAGAGAGGAACCTGACGAGCCTGAACACCAGCCTTGGCTGGACCGCTCGGGCCCTCCCATGTCGGACGCGAGTCGCCAAATCGATCGGAAGAGAGTACCGATTCCTCTCAAAAAGTCTGCGTGCCCGTTATTATAAAAGCAGCCCACCGGCCGCGGTGCCTTGCCCACAAACACACTTGGTGTCTGGGGTGATTCAGAGCCGCCGCGGCTCGAAAGTGTCAACCTGTTTTAAAAGTCATCGCTATGCCGGCACAGGTGACTTTCAAGTTAAAGAGTTCTCTTTATTGGCTTTCAAAAAAATCTGCAAAGTGTCACAGAGATTTTGAGAAACTCTTTTTTTTCTTTATATTATTATAATATAATATAATGTGTATATGTTTTCGAAAAGCATCCACCAGCAATCCATGGTGAGCCTCTCTCTGCTGGCAAGCTCCTCCTGCCTGAGCCCGACGCTGTCGAGGCTCAACACGATTTCAGACTGACAAAGAGTTCGAAAATTGCCGCCTGATGTAGCTTTAAATGCTGACAGGTGACTTCCGAGTGCTCTTGTAAAGGTCTCCGCTTTGAAATTGAGAGCCTTTTGCCAAGTGTCACTTTTTCAGGCACTCTTAAAGTGCACCTGGGCTGTCAGAGAAAGCTCTGAAAATCGTGTTCTCGAAAATCTCCGGGTACCCGACCAATCCCTAGGTGCCCGAATGACAAGTGTCAATTCGGCAGGACGGCCTCCCACCCTCCGGCCGCAGATGCGTCACTAAATCCCCGCAAAGGGGGCTTTCTCATTTCGGCATAGGGGCTTCCGCGGCCAACTCATTAACCTGTGCTCGGACTTTTTGTGCCACAAGTGCAAGGGACCGTTTGCCGGCAGCTACTCGCACCCCCCCGCCCAGGGGGGGAATCCTCTGACCGGAGATCCGAAACGCCGGCCGAATCCATCCCCGTCGGACTTCCGAAGGGGTTCCCTCGACCGACTGACTTCCGAACTCCTTTCTGGGCTTAAACGGGTGGAATTCGGACCCTCTCGCAAGGGAGCCGAAGCCCGCCAGCCCCGGGAGGCCTCGGGGCCGCCGTTTTCAAGCCCGACCAAAAAACCCGAAAAATGGGGAAAAATGGGAAAAATTCCCACTCCCAAAAGGCTTAAAAGTCGGTTGGGCGGCAGCCCGGGTCGGTCTCTGCAGACCTGGAGGCGCTAGACACAAGTCTGGTAAACAGGCTAAGTCTCGACATGCCACCTCTTACTATCCTGCAGGTACCCCGCCAATCCCCCCGGAACCGGCTGGCAATTGGCGAATCAGCGGGACGAATTTGAATTCGTGACCGACTCTCTGACACCGAATCGCCGCAAACGCGTTTCGATTTTTCGGCTTCGGTACCTCCCATCAGACTTTGACTGGCCATATCTCCGGACTCACGTGTCGCAGCCGGGACCTTCAGGTACCGTTCGACGCGTCTAACCCTGCCCCGTCGAATGGCGCCCCTCGCGGTGTGGTCCGATTTCCGCATTTTGGTCAGATTTGCCTCCAAATTTTTCAGATTGAGTTGACGAATGCCCCCTACGGGGTAACCTCTTGCCCTTTCGGACATGGTCCCTGTGACTTAATTTCCGCCTTTTGCTCAATCGTTTCCCCATTTATAATTAATTTTAAAAATCGGGTTACTCAGTTCTGGTTTACCAGTTCCCTCTTCGGACTTAGTTTTTGGTTAATCATTTCCGGTTCACCAGTTCCCGTTTTGGACTTAGTCTCTGCGGGCCGTTTCTCATCTTTTGGTTCATCAGTTCCCCTCTTTTAATAATTTTTTGGCTGCTTTCGTTTGATCATTTCCCTGCCTTCTGGGTGACTTTTGCCCCTTAGGACTTCATCGCCGCACATTATTTTCGACTTCTGGTTGATCATTTCACCCCTTTTAATCATTTTTGCAACTTTTGGTTAACCATTTCACCCAGCTTCTGGTTAACCATTTCCCCTTTGGGACTTAGTCTCTGAGCATTCTTTTGGATTCTGGTTAATCATTTGCCAATTTTTAAAAATGTTGCCGCTTTTGTTTAATGCTTTCTGGTCAACCTTTCCCTCTTTCAGACTTCACCGCGGCACATTGCTTTAGCCTCCTGGTTAATCATTTCACCCCTTTTAATCATTTTTGCAACTTTTGGTTAACCATTTCCCCCAGCTTCTGGTTAACCATTTCCCCTTTGGGACTTGGTCTCTGAGCATTCTTTTGGGATTCTGGTTAATCATTTGCCAATTTTTTAAAAATGTTGCCACTTTTGTTTAATGCTTTCTGGTCAACCTTTCCCTCTTTCAGACTTCACCGCGGCACATTGCTTCAGCCTCCTGGTTAATCATTTCACCCCTTTTAATCA
>NW_027139012.1:772500-807500 GCF_035084215.1 Heptranchias perlo | reverse complement strand
AACCCTAACCCTAACCCTAACCCTAACCCTAACCCTAACCCTAACCCTAACCCTAACCCTAACCCTAACCCTAACCCTAACCCTAACCCTAACCCTAACCCTAACCCTAACCCTAACCCTAACCCTAACCCTAACCCTAACCCTAACCCTAACCCTAACCCTAACCCTAACCTAACCCTAACCCTAACCCTAACCCTAACCCTAACCCTAACCCTAACCCTAACCCTAACCCTAACCCTAACCCTAACCCTAACCCTAACCCTAACCCTAACCCTAACCCTAACCCTAACCCTAACCCTAACCCTAACCCTAACCCTAACCCTAACCCTAACCCTAACCCTAACCCTAACCCTAACCCTAACCCTAACCCTAACCCTAACCCTAACCCTAACCCTAACCCTAACCCTAACCCTAACCCTAACCCTAACCCTAACCCTAACCCTAACCCTAACCCTAACCCTAACCCTAACCCTAACCCTAACCCTAACCCTAACCCTAACCCTAACCCTAACCCTAACCTAACCCTAACCCTAACCCTAACCCTAACCCTAACCCTAACCCTAACCCTAACCCTAACCCTAACCCTAACCCTAACCCTAACCCTAACCCTAACCCTAACCCTAACCCTAACCCTAACCCTAACCCTAACCCTAACCTAACCCTAACCCTAACCCTAACCCTAACCCTAACCCTAACCCTAACCCTAACCCTAACCCTAACCCTAACCCTAACCCTAACCCTAACCCTAACCCTAACCCTAACCCTAACCCTAACCCTAACCCTAACCCTAACCCTAACCCTAACCCTAACCCTAACCCTAACCCTAACCCTAACCCTAACCCTAACCCTAACCCTAACCCTAACCCTAACCCTAACCCTAACCCTAACCCTAACCCTAACCCTAACCCTAACCCTAACCCTAACCCTAACCCTAACCCTAACCCTAACCCTAACCCTAACCCTAACCCTAACCCTAACCCTAACCCTAACCCTAACCCTAACCCTAACCCTAACCCTAACCCTAACCCTAACCCTAACCCTAACCCTAACCCTAACCCTAACCCTAACCCTAACCCTAACCCTAACCCTAACCCTAACCCTAACCCTAACCCTAACCCTAACCCTAACCCTAACCCTAACCCTAACCCTAACCCTAACCCTAACCCTAACCCTAACCCTAACCCTAACCCTAACCCTAACCCTAACCCTAACCCTAACCCTAACCCTAACCCTAACCCTAACCCTAACCCTAACCCTAACCCTAACCCTAACCCTAACCCTAACCCTAACCCTAACCCTAACCCTAACCCTAACCCTAACCCTAACCCTAACCCTAACCCTAACCCTAACCCTAACCCTAACCCTAACCCTAACCCTAACCCTAACCCTACCCTAACCCTAACCCTAACCCTAACCCTAACCCTAACCCTAACCCTAACCCTAACCCTAACCCTAACCCTAACCCTAACCCTAACCCTAACCCTAACCCTAACCCTAACCCTAACCCTAACCCTAACCCTAACCCTAACCCTAACCCTAACCCTAACCCTAACCCTAACCCTAACCCTAACCCTAACCCTAACCCTAACCCTAACCCTAACCCTAACCCTAACCCTAACCCTAACCCTAACCCTAACCCTAACCCTAACCCTAACCCTAACCCTAACCCTAACCCTAACCCTAACCCTAACCCTAACCCTAACCCTAACCCTAACCCTAACCCTAACCCTAACCCTAACCCTAACCCTAACCCTAACCCTAACCCTAACCCTAACCCTAACCTAACCCTAACCCTAACCCTAACCCTAACCCTAACCCTAACCCTAACCCTAACCCTAACCCTAACCCTAACCCTAACCCTAACCCTAACCCTAACCCTAACCCTAACCCTAACCCTAACCCTAACCCTAACCCTAACCCTAACCCTAACCCTAACCCTAACCCTAACCCTAACCTAACCCTAACCCTAACCCTAACCCTAACCCTAACCCTAACCCTAACCCTAACCCTAACCCTAACCCTAACCCTAACCCTAACCCTAACCCTAACCCTAACCCTAACCCTAACCCTAACCCTAACCCTAACCCTAACCCTAACCCTAACCCTAACCCTAACCCTAACCCTAACCCTAACCCTAACCCTAACCCTAACCCTAACCCTAACCCTAACCCTAACCCTAACCCTAACCCTAACCCTAACCCTAACCCTAACCCTAACCCTAACCCTAACCCTAACCCTAACCCTAACCCTAACCCTAACCCTAACCCTAACCCTAACCCTAACCCTAACCCTAACCCTAACCCTAACCCTAACCCTAACCCTAACCCTAACCCTAACCCTAACCCTAACCCTAACCCTAACCCTAACCCTAACCCTAACCCTAACCCTAACCTAACCCTAACCCTAACCCTAACCCTAACCCTAACCCTAACCCTAACCCTAACCCTAACCCTAACCCTAACCCTAACCCTAACCCTAACCCTAACCCTAACCCTAACCCTAACCCTAACCCTAACCCTAACCCTAACCCTAACCCTACCCTAACCCTAACCCTAACCCTAACCCTAACCCTAACCCTAACCCTAACCCTAACCCTAACCCTAACCCTAACCCTAACCCTAACCCTAACCCTAACCCTAACCCTAACCCTAACCCTAACCCTAACCCTAACCCTAACCCTAACCCTAACCCTAACCCTAACCCTAACCCTAACCCTAACCCTAACCCTAACCCTAACCCTAACCCTAACCCTAACCCTAACCCTAACCCTAACCCTAACCCTAACCCTAACCCTAACCCTAACCCTAACCCTAACCCTAACCCTAACCCTAACCCTAACCCTAACCCTAACCCTAACCCTAACCCTAACCCTAACCCTAACCCTAACCCTAACCCTAACCCTAACCCTAACCCTAACCCTAACCCTAACCCTAACCCTAACCCTAACCCTAACCCTAACCCTAACCCTAACCCTAACCCTAACCCTAACCCTAACCCTAACCCTAACCCTAACCCTAACCCTAACCCTAACCCTAACCCTAACCCTAACCCTAACCTAACCCTAACCCTAACCCTAACCCTAACCCTAACCCTAACCCTAACCCTAACCCTAACCCTAACCCTAACCCTAACCCTAACCCTAACCCTAACCCTAACCCTAACCCTAACCCTAACCCTAACCCTAACCCTAACCCTAACCCTAACCCTAACCCTAACCCTAACCCTAACCCTAACCCTAACCCTAACCCTAACCCTAACCCTAACCCTAACCCTAACCCTAACCCTAACCCTAACCCTAACCCTAACCCTAACCCTAACCCTAACCCTAACCCTAACCCTAACCCTAACCCTAACCCTAACCCTAACCCTAACCCTAACCCTAACCCTAACCCTAACCCTAACCCTAACCCTAACCCTAACCCTAACCCTAACCCTAACCCTAACCCTAACCCTAACCCTAACCCTAACCCTAACCCTAACCCTAACCCTAACCCTAACCCTAACCCTAACCCTAACCCTAACCCTAACCCTAACCCTAACCCTAACCCTAACCCTAACCCTAACCCTAACCCTAACCCTAACCCTAACCCTAACCCTAACCCTAACCCTAACCCTAACCCTAACCCTAACCCTAACCCTAACCCTAACCCTAACCCTAACCCTAACCCTAACCCTAACCCTAACCCTAACCCTAACCCTAACCCTAACCCTAACCCTAACCCTAACCCTAACCCTAACCCTAACCCTAACCCTAACCCTAACCCTAACCCTAACCCTAACCCTAACCCTAACCCTAACCCTAACCCTAACCCTAACCCTAACCCTAACCCTAACCCTAACCCTAACCCTAACCCTAACCCTAACCCTAACCCTAACCCTAACCCTAACCCTAACCCTAACCCTAACCCTAACCCTAACCCTAACCCTAACCCTAACCCTAACCCTAACCCTAACCCTAACCCTAACCCTAACCCTAACCCTAACCCTAACCCTAACCCTAACCCTAACCCTAACCCTAACCCTAACCCTAACCCTAACCCTAACCCTAACCTAACCCTAACCCTAACCCTAACCCTAACCCTAACCCTAACCCTAACCCTAACCCTAACCCTAACCCTAACCCTAACCCTAACCCTAACCCTAACCCTAACCCTAACCCTAACCCTAACCCTAACCCTAACCCTAACCCTAACCCTAACCCTAACCCTAACCCTAACCCTAACCCTAACCCTAACCCTAACCCTAACCCTAACCCTAACCCTAACCCTAACCCTAACCCTAACCCTAACCCTAACCCTAACCCTAACCCTAACCCTAACCCTAACCCTAACCCTAACCCTAACCCTAACCCTAACCCTAACCCTAACCCTAACCCTAACCCTAACCCTAACCCTAACCCTAACCCTAACCCTAACCCTAACCCTAACCCTAACCCTAACCCTAACCCTAACCCTAACCCTAACCCTAACCCTAACCCTAACCCTAACCCTAACCCTAACCCTAACCCTAACCCTAACCCTAACCCTAACCCTAACCCTAACCCTAACCCTAACCCTAACCCTAACCCTAACCCTAACCCTAACCCTAACCCTAACCCTAACCCTAACCCTAACCCTAACCCTAACCCTAACCCTAACCCTAACCCTAACCCTAACCCTAACCCTAACCCTAACCCTAACCCTAACCCTAACCCTAACCCTAACCCTAACCCTAACCCTAACCCTAACCCTAACCCTAACCCTAACCCTAACCCTAACCCTAACCCTAACCCTAACCCTAACCCTAACCCTAACCCTAACCCTAACCCTAACCCTAACCCTAACCCTAACCCTAACCCTAACCCTAACCCTAACCCTAACCCTAACCCTAACCCTAACCCTAACCCTAACCCTAACCCTAACCCTAACCCTAACCCTAACCCTAACCCTAACCCTAACCCTAACCCTAACCCTAACCCTAACCCTAACCCTAACCCTAACCCTAACCCTAACCCTAACCCTAACCCTAACCCTAACCCTAACCCTAACCCTAACCCTAACCCTAACCCTAACCCTAACCCTAACCCTAACCCTAACCCTAACCCTAACCCTAACCCTAACCCTAACCCTAACCCTAACCCTAACCCTAACCCTAACCCTAACCCTAACCCTAACCCTAACCCTAACCCTAACCCTAACCCTAACCCTAACCCTAACCCTAACCCTAACCCTAACCCTAACCCTAACCCTAACCCTAACCCTAACCCTAACCCTAACCCTAACCCTAACCCTAACCCTAACCCTAACCCTAACCCTAACCCTAACCCTAACCCTAACCCTAACCCTAACCCTAACCCTAACCCTAACCCTAACCCTAACCCTAACCCTAACCCTAACCCTAACCCTAACCCTAACCCTAACCCTAACCCTAACCCTAACCCTAACCCTAACCCTAACCCTAACCTAACCCTAACCCTAACCCTAACCCTAACCCTAACCCTAACCTAACCCTAACCCTAACCCTAACCCTAACCCTAACCCTAACCCTAACCCTAACCCTAACCCTAACCCTAACCCTAACCCTAACCCTAACCCTAACCCTAACCCTAACCCTAACCCTAACCCTAACCCTAACCCTAACCCTAACCCTAACCCTAACCCTAACCCTAACCCTAACCCTAACCCTAACCCTAACCCTAACCCTAACCCTAACCCTAACCCTAACCCTAACCCTAACCCTAACCCTAACCCTAACCCTAACCCTAACCCTAACCCTAACCCTAACCCTAACCCTAACCCTAACCCTAACCCTAACCCTAACCCTAACCCTAACCCTAACCCTAACCCTAACCCTAACCCTAACCCTAACCCTAACCCTAACCCTAACCCTAACCCTAACCCTAACCCTAACCCTAACCCTAACCCTAACCCTAACCCTAACCCTAACCCTAACCCTAACCCTAACCCTAACCCTAACCCTAACCCTAACCCTAACCCTAACCCTAACCCTAACCCTAACCCTAACCCTAACCCTAACCCTAACCCTAACCCTAACCCTAACCCTAACCCTAACCCTAACCCTAACCCTAACCCTAACCCTAACCCTAACCCTAACCCTAACCCTAACCCTAACCCTAACCCTAACCCTAACCCTAACCCTAACCCTAACCCTAACCCTAACCCTAACCCTAACCCTAACCCTAACCCTAACCCTAACCCTAACCCTAACCCTAACCCTAACCCTAACCCTAACCCTAACCCTAACCCTAACCCTAACCCTAACCCTAACCCTAACCCTAACCCTAACCCTAACCCTAACCCTAACCCTAACCCTAACCCTAACCCTAACCCTAACCCTAACCCTAACCCTAACCCTAACCCTAACCCTAACCCTAACCCTAACCCTAACCCTAACCCTAACCCTAACCCTAACCCTAACCCTAACCCTAACCCTAACCCTAACCCTAACCCTAACCCTAACCCTAACCCTAACCCTAACCCTAACCCTAACCCTAACCCTAACCCTAACCCTAACCCTAACCCTAACCCTAACCCTAACCCTAACCCTAACCCTAACCCTAACCCTAACCCTAACCCTAACCCTAACCCTAACCCTAACCCTAACCCTAACCCTAACCCTAACCCTAACCCTAACCCTAACCCTAACCCTAACCCTAACCCTAACCCTAACCCTAACCCTAACCCTAACCCTAACCCTAACCCTAACCCTAACCCTAACCCTAACCCTAACCCTAACCCTAACCCTAACCCTAACCCTAACCCTAACCCTAACCTAACCCTAACCCTAACCCTAACCCTAACCCTAACCCTAACCCTAACCCTAACCCTAACCCTAACCCTAACCCTAACCCTAACCCTAACCCTAACCCTAACCCTAACCCTAACCCTAACCCTAACCCTAACCCTAACCCTAACCCTAACCCTAACCCTAACCCTAACCCTAACCCTAACCCTAACCCTAACCCTAACCCTAACCCTAACCCTAACCCTAACCCTAACCCTAACCCTAACCCTAACCCTAACCCTAACCCTAACCCTAACCCTAACCCTAACCCTAACCCTAACCCTAACCCTAACCCTAACCCTAACCTAACCCTAACCCTAACCCTAACCCTAACCCTAACCCTAACCCTAACCCTAACCCTAACCCTAACCCTAACCCTAACCCTAACCCTAACCCTAACCCTAACCCTAACCCTAACCCTAACCCTAACCCTAACCCTAACCCTAACCCTAACCCTAACCCTAACCCTAACCCTAACCCTAACCCTAACCCTAACCCTAACCCTAACCCTAACCCTAACCCTAACCCTAACCCTAACCCTAACCCTAACCCTAACCCTAACCCTAACCCTAACCCTAACCCTAACCCTAACCCTAACCCTAACCCTAACCCTAACCCTAACCCTAACCCTAACCCTAACCCTAACCCTAACCCTAACCCTAACCCTAACCCTAACCCTAACCCTAACCCTAACCCTAACCCTAACCCTAACCCTAACCCTAACCCTAACCCTAACCCTAACCCTAACCCTAACCCTAACCCTAACCCTAACCCTAACCCTAACCCTAACCCTAACCCTAACCCTAACCCTAACCCTAACCCTAACCCTAACCCTAACCCTAACCCTAACCCTAACCCTAACCCTAACCCTAACCCTAACCCTAACCCTAACCCTAACCTAACCCTAACCCTAACCCTAACCCTAACCCTAACCCTAACCCTAACCCTAACCCTAACCCTAACCCTAACCCTAACCCTAACCCTAACCCTAACCCTAACCCTAACCCTAACCCTAACCCTAACCCTAACCCTAACCCTAACCCTAACCCTAACCCTAACCCTAACCCTAACCCTAACCCTAACCCTAACCCTAACCCTAACCCTAACCCTAACCCTAACCCTAACCCTAACCCTAACCCTAACCCTAACCCTAACCCTAACCCTAACCCTAACCCTAACCCTAACCCTAACCCTAACCCTAACCCTAACCCTAACCCTAACCCTAACCCTAACCCTAACCCTAACCCTAACCCTAACCCTAACCCTAACCCTAACCCTAACCTAACCCTAACCTAACCCTAACCCTAACCCTAACCCTAACCCTAACCCTAACCCTAACCCTAACCCTAACCCTAACCCTAACCCTAACCCTAACCCTAACCCTAACCCTAACCCTAACCCTAACCCTAACCCTAACCCTAACCCTAACCCTAACCCTAACCCTAACCCTAACCCTAACCCTAACCCTAACCCTAACCCTAACCCTAACCCTAACCCTAACCCTAACCCTAACCCTAACCCTAACCCTAACCCTAACCCTAACCCTAACCCTAACCCTAACCCTAACCCTAACCCTAACCCTAACCCTAACCCTAACCCTAACCCTAACCCTAACCCTAACCCTAACCCTAACCCTAACCCTAACCCTAACCCTAACCCTAACCCTAACCCTAACCCTAACCCTAACCCTAACCCTAACCCTAACCCTAACCCTAACCCTAACCCTAACCCTAACCCTAACCCTAACCCTAACCCTAACCCTAACCCTAACCCTAACCCTAACCCTAACCCTAACCCTAACCCTAACCCTAACCCTAACCCTAACCCTAACCCTAACCCTAACCCTAACCCTAACCCTAACCCTAACCCTAACCCTAACCCTAACCCTAACCCTAACCCTAACCCTAACCCTAACCCTAACCCTAACCCTAACCCTAACCCTAACCCTAACCCTAACCCTAACCCTAACCCTAACCCTAACCCTAACCCTAACCCTAACCCTAACCCTAACCCTAACCCTAACCCTAACCCTAACCCTAACCCTAACCCTAACCCTAACCCTAACCCTAACCCTAACCCTAACCCTAACCCTAACCCTAACCCTAACCCTAACCCTAACCCTAACCCTAACCCTAACCCTAACCCTAACCCTAACCCTAACCCTAACCCTAACCCTAACCCTAACCCTAACCCTAACCCTAACCCTAACCCTAACCCTAACCCTAACCCTAACCCTAACCCTAACCCTAACCCTAACCCTAACCCTAACCCTAACCCTAACCCTAACCCTAACCCTAACCCTAACCCTAACCCTAACCCTAACCCTAACCCTAACCCTAACCCTAACCCTAACCCTAACCCTAACCCTAACCCTAACCCTAACCCTAACCCTAACCCTAACCCTAACCCTAACCCTAACCCTAACCTAACCCTAACCCTAACCCTAACCCTAACCCTAACCCTAACCCTAACCCTAACCCTAACCCTAACCCTAACCCTAACCCTAACCCTAACCCTAACCCTAACCCTAACCCTAACCCTAACCCTAACCCTAACCCTAACCCTAACCCTAACCCTAACCCTAACCCTAACCCTAACCCTAACCCTAACCCTAACCCTAACCCTAACCCTAACCCTAACCCTAACCCTAACCCTACCCCTAACCCTAACCCTAACCCTAACCCTAACCCTAACCCTAACCCTAACCCTAACCCTAACCCTAACCCTAACCCTAACCCTAACCCTAACCCTAACCCTAACCCTAACCCTAACCCTAACCCTAACCCTAACCCTAACCCTAACCCTAACCCTAACCCTAACCCTAACCCTAACCCTAACCCTAACCCTAACCCTAACCCTAACCCTAACCCTAACCCTAACCCTAACCCTAACCTAACCCTAACCCTAACCCTAACCCTAACCCTAACCCTAACCCTAACCCTAACCCTAACCCTAACCTAACCCTAACCCTAACCCTAACCCTAACCCTAACCCTAACCCTAACCCTAACCCTAACCCTAACCCTAACCCTAACCCTAACCCTAACCCTAACCCTAACCCTAACCCTAACCCTAACCCTAACCCTAACCCTAACCTAACCCTAACCCTAACCCTAACCCTAACCCTAACCCTAACCCTAACCCTAACCCTAACCCTAACCCTAACCCTAACCCTAACCCTAACCCTAACCCTAACCCTAACCCTAACCTAACCCTAACCCTAACCCTAACCCTAACCCTAACCCTAACCCTAACCCTAACCCTAACCCTAACCCTAACCCTAACCCTAACCCTAACCCTAACCCTAACCCTAACCCTAACCCTAACCCTAACCCTAACCCTAACCCTAACCCTAACCCTAACCCTAACCCTAACCCTAACCCTAACCCTAACCCTAACCCTAACCCTAACCCTAACCCTAACCCTAACCCTAACCCTAACCCTAACCCTAACCCTAACCCTAACCCTAACCCTAACCCTAACCCTAACCCTAACCCTAACCCTAACCCTAACCCTAACCCTAACCCTAACCCTAACCCTAACCCTAACCCTAACCCTAACCCTAACCCTAACCCTAACCCTAACCCTAACCCTAACCCTAACCCTAACCCTAACCCTAACCCTAACCCTAACCCTAACCCTAACCCTAACCCTAACCCTAACCCTAACCCTAACCCTAACCCTAACCCTAACCCTAACCCTAACCCTAACCCTAACCCTAACCCTAACCCTAACCCTAACCCTAACCCTAACCCTAACCCTAACCCTAACCCTAACCCTAACCCTAACCCTAACCCTAACCCTAACCCTAACCCTAACCCTAACCCTAACCCTAACCCTACCCTAACCCTAACCCTAACCCTAACCCTAACCCTAACCCTAACCCTAACCCTAACCCTAACCCTAACCCTAACCCTAACCCTAACCCTAACCCTAACCCTAACCCTAACCTAACCCTAACCCTAACCCTAACCCTAACCCTAACCCTAACCCTAACCCTAACCCTAACCCTAACCCTAACCCTAACCCTAACCCTAACCCTAACCTAACCCTAACCCTAACCCTAACCCTAACCCTAACCCTAACCCTAACCCTAACCCTAACCCTAACCCTAACCCTAACCCTAACCCTAACCCTAACCCTAACCCTAACCCTAACCCTAACCCTAACCCTAACCCTAACCCTAACCCTAACCCTAACCCTAACCCTAACCCTAACCCTAACCCTAACCCTAACCCTAACCCTAACCCTAACCCTAACCCTAACCCTAACCCTAACCTAACCCTAACCCTAACCCTAACCCTAACCCTAACCCTAACCCTAACCCTAACCCTAACCCTAACCCTAACCCTAACCCTAACCCTAACCCTAACCCTAACCCTAACCCTAACCCTAACCCTAACCCTAACCCTAACCCTAACCCTAACCCTAACCCTAACCCTAACCCTAACCCTAACCCTAACCTAACACCTAACCCTAACCCTAACCCTAACCCTAACCTAACCCTAACCCTAACCCTAACCCTAACCCTAACCCTAACCCTAACCCTACCCTAACCCTAACCCTAACCCTAACCCTAACCCTAACCCTAACCCTAACCCTAACCTAACCCTAACCCTAACCCTAACCCTAACCCTAACCCTAACCCTAACCCTAACCCTAACCCTAACCCTAACCCTAACCCTAACCCTAACCTAACCCTAACCCTAACCCTAACCCTAACCCTAACCCTAACCCTAACCCTAACCCTAACCCTAACCCTAACCCTAACCCTAACCCTAACCCTAACCCTAACCCTAACCCTAACCCTAACCCTAACCCTAACCTAACCCTAACCCTAACCCTAACCCTAACCCTAACCCTAACCCTAACCCTAACCCTAACCCTAACCCTAACCCTAACCTAACCCTAACCCTAACCCTAACCCTAACCCTAACCCTAACCCTAACCCTAACCCTAACCCTAACCCTAACCCTAACCCTAACCCTAACCCTAACCCTAACCCTAACCCTAACCCTAACCCTAACCCTAACCCTAACCCTAACCCTAACCCTAACCTAACCCTAACCCTAACCCTAACCCTAACCCTAACCCTAACCCTAACCCTAACCCTAACCCTAACCCTAACCCTAACCCTAACCCTAACCCTAACCCTAACCCTAACCCTAACCCTAACCCTAACCCTAACCCTAACCCTAACCCTAACCCTAACCCTAACCCTAACCCTAACCCTAACCCTAACCCTAACCCTAACCCTAACCCTAACCCTAACCCTAACCCTAACCCTAACCCTAACCCTAACCCTAACCCTAACCCTAACCCTAACCCTAACCCTAACCCTAACCCTAACCCTAACCCTAACCCTAACCCTAACCCTAACCCTAACCCTAACCCTAACCCTAACCCTAACCCTAACCCTAACCCTAACCCTAACCCTAACCCTAACCCTAACCCTAACCCTAACCCTAACCCTAACCCTAACCCTAACCCTAACCCTAACCCTAACCTAACCCTAACCCTAACCCTAACCCTAACCCTAACCCTAACCCTAACCCTAACCCTAACCCTAACCCTAACCCTAACCCTAACCCTAACCCTAACCCTAACCCTAACCCTAACCCTAACCCTAACCCTAACCTAACCCTAACCCTAACCCTAACCCTAACCCTAACCCTAACCCTAACCCTAACCCTAACCCTAACCCTAACCCTAACCCTAACCCTAACCCTAACCCTAACCCTAACCCTAACCCTAACCCTAACCCTAACCCTAACCCTAACCCTAACCCTAACCCTAACCCTAACCCTAACCCTAACCCTAACCCTAACCCTAACCCTAACCCTAACCCTAACCCTAACCCTAACCCTAACCCTAACCCTAACCCTAACCCTAACCCTAACCCTAACCCTAACCCTAACCCTAACCCTAACCCTAACCCTAACCCTAACCCTAACCCTAACCCTAACCCTAACCCTAACCCTAACCCTAACCCTAACCCTAACCCTAACCCTAACCCTAACCCTAACCCTAACCCTAACCCTAACCCTAACCCTAACCCTAACCCTAACCCTAACCCTAACCCTAACCCTAACCCTAACCCTAACCCTAACCCTAACCCTAACCTAACCCTAACCCTAACCCTAACCCTAACCCTAACCCTAACCCTAACCCTAACCCTAACCCTAACCCTAACCCTAACCCTAACCCTAACCCTAACCCTAACCCTAACCCTAACCCTAACCCTAACCCTAACCCTAACCCTAACCCTAACCCTAACCCTAACCCTAACCCTAACCCTAACCCTAACCCTAACCCTAACCCTAACCCTAACCCTAACCCTAACCCTAACCCTAACCCTAACCCTAACCCTAACCCTAACCTAACCCTAACCCTAACCCTAACCCTAACCCTAACCCTAACCCTAACCCTAACCCTAACCCTAACCCTAACCCTAACCCTAACCCTAACCCTAACCCTAACCCTAACCCTAACCCTAACCTAACCCTAACCCTAACCCTAACCCTAACCTAACCCTAACCCTAACCCTAACCCTAACCCTAACCCTAACCCTAACCTAACCCTAACCCTAACCCTAACCCTAACCCTAACCCTAACCCTAACCCTAACCCTAACCCTAACCCTAACCCTAACCCTAACCCTAACCCTAACCCTAACCCTAACCCTAACCCTAACCCTAACCCTAACCCTAACCCTAACCCTAACCCTAACCCTAACCCTAACCCTAACCCTAACCCTAACCCTAACCCTAACCCTAACCCTAACCCTAACCCTAACCCTAACCCTAACCCTAACCCTAACCCTAACCCTAACCCTAACCCTAACCCTAACCCTAACCCTAACCCTAACCCTAACCCTAACCCTAACCCTAACCCTAACCTAACCCTAACCCTAACCCTAACCCTAACCCTAACCCTAACCCTAACCCTAACCCTAACCCTAACCCTAACCCTAACCCTAACCCTAACCCTAACCCTAACCCTAACCTAACCCTAACCCTAACCCTAACCCTAACCCTAACCCTAACCCTAACCCTAACCCTAACCCTAACCTAACCCTAACCCTAACCCTAACCCTAACCCTAACCCTAACCCTAACCCTAACCCTAACCCTAACCCTAACCCTAACCCTAACCCTAACCCTAACCCTAACCCTAACCCTAACCCTAACCCTAACCCTAACCCTAACCCTAACCCTAACCCTAACCCTAACCCTAACCCTAACCCTAACCCTAACCCTAACCCTAACCCTAACCCTAACCCTAACCCTAACCCTAACCCTAACCCTAACCCTAACCTAACCCTAACCCTAACCCTAACCCTAACCCTAACCCTAACCCTAACCCTAACCCTAACCCTAACCCTAACCCTAACCCTAACCCTAACCCTAACCCTAACCCTAACCCTAACCCTAACCCTAACCCTAACCCTAACCCTAACCCTAACCCTAACCCTAACCCTAACCCTAACCCTAACCCTAACCCTAACCCTAACCCTAACCCTAACCCTAACCCTAACCCTAACCCTAACCCTAACCCTAACCCTAACCCTAACCCTAACCCTAACCCTAACCCTAACCCTAACCCTAACCCTAACCCTAACCCTAACCCTAACCCTAACCTAACCCTAACCCTAACCCTAACCCTAACCCTAACCCTAACCCTAACCCTAACCCTAACCCTAACCCTAACCCTAACCCTAACCCTAACCCTAACCCTAACCCTAACCCTAACCCTAACCCTAACCCTAACCCTAACCCTAACCCTAACCCTAACCCTAACCCTAACCCTAACCCTAACCCTAACCCTAACCCTAACCCTAACCCTAACCCTAACCCTAACCCTAACCCTAACCCTAACCCTAACCCTAACCCTAACCCTAACCCTAACCCTAACCCTAACCCTAACCCTAACCCTAACCCTAACCCTAACCCTAACCCTAACCCTAACCCTAACCCTAACCCTAACCCTAACCCTAACCCTAACCCTAACCCTAACCCTAACCCTAACCCTAACCCTAACCCTAACCCTAACCCTAACCCTAACCCTAACCCTAACCCTAACCTAACCCTAACCCTAACCCTAACCCTAACCCTAACCCTAACCCTAACCCTAACCCTAACCCTAACCCTAACCCTAACCCTAACCCTAACCCTAACCCTAACCCTAACCCTAACCCTAACCCTAACCCTAACCCTAACCCTAACCCTAACCCTAACCCTAACCCTAACCCTAACCCTAACCCTAACCCTAACCCTAACCCTAACCCTAACCCTAACCCTAACCCTAACCCTAACCCTAACCCTAACCCTAACCCTAACCCTAACCCTAACCCTAACCCTAACCCTAACCCTAACCCTAACCCTAACCCTAACCCTAACCCTAACCCTAACCCTAACCCTAACCCTAACCCTAACCCTAACCCTAACCCTAACCCTAACCCTAACCCTAACCCTAACCCTAACCCTAACCCTAACCCTAACCCTAACCCTAACCCTAACCCTAACCCTAACCTAACCCTAACCCTAACCCTAACCCTAACCCTAACCCTAACCCTAACCCTAACCCTAACCCTAACCCTAACCCTAACCCTAACCCTAACCCTAACCCTAACCCTAACCCTAACCCTAACCCTAACCCTAACCCTAACCCTAACCCTAACCCTAACCCTAACCCTAACCCTAACCCTAACCCTAACCCTAACCCTAACCCTAACCCTAACCCTAACCCTAACCCTAACCCTAACCCTAACCCTAACCCTAACCCTAACCCTAACCCTAACCCTAACCCTAACCCTAACCCTAACCCTAACCCTAACCCTAACCCTAACCCTAACCCTAACCTAACCCTAACCCTAACCCTAACCCTAACCCTAACCCTAACCCTAACCCTAACCCTAACCCTAACCCTAACCCTAACCCTAACCCTAACCCTAACCCTAACCCTAACCCTAACCCTAACCCTAACCCTAACCCTAACCCTAACCCTAACCCTAACCCTAACCCTAACCCTAACCCTAACCCTAACCCTAACCCTAACCCTAACCCTAACCCTAACCCTAACCCTAACCCTAACCCTAACCCTAACCTAACCCTAACCCTAACCCTAACCCTAACCCTAACCCTAACCCTAACCCTAACCCTAACCCTAACCCTAACCCTAACCCTAACCCTAACCCTAACCCTAACCCTAACCCTAACCCTAACCCTAACCCTAACCCTAACCCTAACCCTAACCCTAACCCTAACCCTAACCCTAACCCTAACCCTAACCCTAACCCTAACCCTAACCCTAACCCTAACCCTAACCCTAACCCTAACCCTAACCCTAACCCTAACCCTAACCCTAACCCTAACCCTAACCCTAACCCTAACCCTAACCCTAACCCTAACCCTAACCCTAACCCTAACCCTAACCCTAACCCTAACCCTAACCCTAACCCTAACCCTAACCCTAACCCTAACCCTAACCCTAACCCTAACCCTAACCCTAACCCTAACCCTAACCCTAACCCTAACCCTAACCCTAACCCTAACCCTAACCCTAACCTAACCCTAACCCTAACCCTAACCCTAACCCTAACCCTAACCCTAACCCTAACCCTAACCCTAACCCTAACCCTAACCCTAACCCTAACCCTAACCCTAACCCTAACCCTAACCCTAACCCTAACCCTAACCCTAACCCTAACCCTAACCCTAACCCTAACCCTAACCCTAACCCTAACCCTAACCCTAACCCTAACCCTAACCCTAACCCTAACCCTAACCCTAACCCTAACCCTAACCCTAACCCTAACCCTAACCCTAACCCTAACCCTAACCCTAACCCTAACCCTAACCCTAACCCTAACCCTAACCCTAACCCTAACCCTAACCCTAACCCTAACCCTAACCCTAACCCTAACCCTAACCCTAACCCTAACCCTAACCCTAACCCTAACCCTAACCCTAACCCTAACCCTAACCCTAACCCAACCCTAACCCTAACCCTAACCCTAACCCTAACCCTAACCCTAACCCTAACCCTAACCCTAACCCTAACCCTAACCCTAACCCTAACCCTAACCCTAACCCTAACCCTAACCCTAACCCTAACCCTAACCCTAACCCTAACCCTAACCCTAACCCTAACCCTAACCCTAACCCTAACCCTAACCCTAACCCTAACCCTAACCCTAACCCTAACCCTAACCCTAACCCTAACCTAACCCTAACCCTAACCCTAACCCTAACCCTAACCCTAACCCTAACCCTAACCCTAACCCTAACCCTAACCCTAACCCTAACCCTAACCCTAACCCTAACCCTAACCCTAACCCTAACCCTAACCCTAACCCTAACCCTAACCCTAACCCTAACCCTAACCCTAACCCTAACCCTAACCCTAACCCTAACCCTAACCCTAACCCTAACCCTAACCCTAACCCTAACCCTAACCCTAACCTAACCCTAACCCTAACCCTAACCCTAACCCTAACCCTAACCCTAACCCTAACCCTAACCCTAACCCTAACCCTAACCCTAACCCTAACCCTAACCCTAACCCTAACCCTAACCCTAACCCTAACCCTAACCCTAACCCTAACCCTAACCCTAACCCTAACCCTAACCCTAACCCTAACCCTAACCCTAACCCTAACCCTAACCCTAACCCTAACCCTAACCCTAACCCTAACCCTAACCCTAACCCTAACCCTAACCCTAACCCTAACCCTAACCCTAACCCTAACCCTACCCTAACCCTAACCCTAACCCTAACCCTAACCCTAACCCTAACCCTAACCCTAACCCTAACCCTAACCCTAACCCTAACCCTAACCCTAACCCTAACCCTAACCCTAACCCTAACCCTAACCCTAACCCTAACCCTAACCCTAACCCTAACCCTAACCCTAACCCTAACCCTAACCCTAACCCTAACCCTAACCCTAACCCTAACCCTAACCCTAACCCTAACCCTAACCCTAACCCTAACACCTAACCCTAACCCTAACCCTAACCCTAACCCTAACCCTAACCCTACCCTAACCCTAACCCTAACCCTAACCCTAACCCTAACCCTAACCCTAACCCTAACCCTAACCCTAACCCTAACCCTAACCCTAACCCTAACCCTAACCCTAACCCTAACCCTAACCCTAACCCTAACCCTAACCCTAACCCTAACCCTAACCCTAACCCTAACCCTAACCCTAACCCTAACCCTAACCCTAACCCTAACCCTAACCCTAACCCTAACCCTAACCCTAACCCTAACCCTAACCCTAACCCTAACCTAACCCTAACCCTAACCCTAACCCTAACCCTAACCCTAACCCTAACCCTAACCCTAACCCTAACCCTAACCCTAACCCTAACCTAACCCTAACCCTAACCCTAACCCTAACCCTAACCCTAACCCTAACCCTAACCCTAACCCTAACCCTAACCCTAACCCTAACCCTAACCCTAACCCTAACCTAACCCTAACCCTAACCCTAACCCTAACCCTAACCCTAACCCTAACCCTAACCCTAACCCTAACCCTAACCCTAACCCTAACCCTAACCCTAACCCTAACCCTAACCCTAACCCTAACCCTAACCCTAACCCTAACCCTAACCCTAACCCTAACCCTAACCCTAACCCTAACCCTAACCCTAACCCTAACCCTAACCCTAACCCTAACCCTAACCCTAACCCTAACCCTAACCCTAACCCTAACCCTAACCCTAACCCTAACCCTAACCCTAACCCTAACCCTAACCCTAACCCTAACCCTAACCCTAACCCTAACCCTAACCCTAACCCTAACCCTAACCCTAACCCTAACCCTAACCCTAACCCTAACCCTAACCCTAACCCTAACCCTAACCCTAACCCTAACCCTAACCCTAACCCTAACCCTAACCCTAACCCTAACCCTAACCCTAACCCTAACCCTAACCCTAACCCTAACCTAACCCTAACCCTAACCCTAACCCTAACCCTAACCCTAACCTAACCCTAACCCTAACCCTAACCCTAACCCTAACCCTAACCCTAACCCTAACCCTAACCCTAACCCTAACCCTAACCCTAACCCTAACCCTAACCCTAACCCTAACCCTAACCCTAACCCTAACCCTAACCCTAACCCTAACCCTAACCCTAACCCTAACCCTAACCCTAACCCTAACCCTAACCCTAACCCTAACCCTAACCCTAACCCTAACCCTAACCCTAACCCTAACCCTAACCCTAACCCTAACCCTAACCCTAACCCTAACCCTAACCCTAACCCTAACCCTAACCCTAACCCTAACCCTAACCCTAACCCTAACCCTAACCCTAACCCTAACCCTAACCCTAACCCTAACCCTAACCCTAACCCTAACCCTAACCCTAACCCTAACCCTAACCCTAACCCTAACCCTAACCCTAACCCTAACCCTAACCCTAACCTAACCCTAACCCTAACCCTAACCCTAACCCTAACCCTAACCCTAACCCTAACCCTAACCCTAACCCTAACCCTAACCCTAACCCTAACCCTAACCCTAACCCTAACCCTAACCCTAACCCTAACCCTAACCCTAACCCTAACCCTAACCCTAACCCTAACCCTAACCCTAACCCTAACCCTAACCCTAACCCTAACCCTAACCCTAACCCTAACCCTAACCCTAACCCTAACCTAACCCTACCCTAACCCTAACCCTAACCCTAACCCTAACCTAACCCTAACCCTAACCCTAACCCTAACCCTAACCCTAACCCTAACCCTAACCCTAACCCTAACCCTAACCCTAACCCTAACCCTAACCCTAACCCTAACCCTAACCCTAACCCTAACCCTAACCCTAACCCTAACCCTAACCCTAACCCTAACCCTAACCCTAACCCTAACCCTAACCCTAACCCTAACCCTAACCCTAACCCTAACCCTAACCCTAACCCTAACCCTAACCCTAACCCTAACCCTAACCCTAACCCTAACCCTAACCCTAACCCTAACCCTAACCCTAACCCTAACCCTAACCCTAACCCTAACCCTAACCCTAACCCTAACCTAACCCTAACCCTAACCCTAACCCTAACCCTAACCCTAACCCTAACCCTAACCCTAACCCTAACCCTAACCCTAACCCTAACCCTAACCCTAACCCTAACCCTAACCCTAACCCTAACCCTAACCCTAACCCTAACCCTAACCCTAACCCTAACCCTAACCCTAACCCTAACCCTAACCCTAACCCTAACCCTAACCCTAACCCTAACCCTAACCCTAACCCTAACCCTAACCCTAACCCTAACCCTAACCCTAACCCTAACCCTAACCCTAACCCTAACCCTAACCCTAACCCTAACCCTAACCCTAACCCTAACCCTAACCCTAACCCTAACCCTAACCCTAACCCTAACCCTAACCCTAACCCTAACCCTAACCTAACCCTAACCCTAACCCTAACCCTAACCCTAACCCTAACCCTAACCCTAACCCTAACCTAACCCTAACCCTAACCTAACCCTAACCCTAACCCTAACCCTAACCCTAACCCTAACCCTAACCCTAACCCTAACCCTAACCTAACCCTAACCCTAACCCTAACCCTAACCCTAACCCTAACCCTAACCCTAACCCTAACCCTAACCCTAACCCTAACCCTAACCCTAACCCTAACCCTAACCCTAACCCTAACCTAACCCTAACCCTAACCCTAACCCTAACCCTAACCCTAACCCTAACCCTAACCCTAACCCTAACCCTAACCCTAACCCTAACCCTAACCCTAACCTAACCCTAACCCTAACCCTAACCCTAACCCTAACCCTAACCCTAACCCTAACCCTAACCCTAACCCTAACCCTAACCCTAACCCTAACCCTAACCCTAACCCTAACCCTAACCCTAACCCTAACCTAACCCTAACCCTAACCCTAACCTAACCCTAACCCTAACCCTAACCCTAACCTAACCCTAACCCTAACCCTAACCCTAACCCTAACCCTAACCCTAACCCTAACCCTAACCCTAACCCTAACCCTAACCCTAACCCTAACCCTAACCCTAACCCTAACCCTAACCCTAACCCTAACCCTAACCCTAACCCTAACCCTAACCCTAACCCTAACCCTAACCCTAACCCTAACCCTAACCCTAACCCTAACCCTAACCCTAACCCTAACCCTAACCTAACCCTAACCCTAACCCTAACCCTAACCCTAACCCTAACCCTAACCCTAACCCTAACCCTAACCCTAACCCTAACCCTAACCCTAACCCTAACCCTAACCCTAACCCTAACCCTAACCAACCTAACCCTAACCCTAACCCTAACCCTAACCCTAACCCTAACCCTAACCCTAACCCTAACCCTAACCCTAACCCTAACCCTAACCCTAACCCTAACCTAACCCTAACCCTAACCCTAACCCTAACCCTAACCCTAACCCTAACCCTAACCCTAACCCTAACCCTAACCCTAACCCTAACCCTAACCCTAACCCTAACCCTAACCCTAACCCTAACCCTAACCCTAACCCTAACCCTAACCCTAACCCTAACCTAACCCTAACCCTAACCCTAACCCTAACCCTAACCCTAACCCTAACCCTACCCTAACCCTAACCCTAACCCTAACCCTAACCCTAACCCTAACCCTAACCCTAACCCTAACCCTAACCCTAACCCTAACCCTAACCCTAACCCTAACCCTAACCCTAACCCTAACCCTAACCCTAACCCTAACCCTAACCCTAACCCTAACCCTAACCCTAACCCTAACCCTAACCCTAACCCTAACCTAACCCTAACCCTAACCCTAACCCTAACCCTAACCCTAACCCTAACCCTAACCCTAACCCTAACCCTAACCCTAACCCTAACCCTAACCCTAACCCTAACCTACCCTAACCCTAACCCTAACCCTAACCCTAACCCTAACCCTAACCCTAACCCTAACCCTAACCCTAACCCTAACCCTAACCCTAACCCTAACCCTAACCCTAACCCTAACCCTAACCCTAACCCTAACCTAACCCTAACCCTAACCCTAACCCTAACCCTAACCCTAACCCTAACCTAACCCTAACCCTAACCCTAACCCTAACCCTAACCCTAACCCTAACCCTAACCCTAACCCTAACCCTAACCCTAACCCTAACCCTAACCCTAACCCTAACCCTAACCTAACCCTAACCCTAACCCTAACCCTAACCCTAACCCTAACCCTAACCCTAACCTAACCCTAACCCTAACCCTAACCCTAACCCTAACCCTAACCCTAACCCTAACCCTAACCCTAACCCTAACCCTAACCCTAACCCTAACCCTAACCCTAACCCTAACCCTAACCCTAACCCTAACCCTAACCCTAACCCTAACCCTAACCCTAACCCTAACCCTAACCCTAACCCTAACCCTAACCCTAACCCTAACCCTAACCCTAACCCTAACCCTAACCCTAACCCTAACCCTAACCCTAACCCTAACCCTAACCCTAACCCTAACCCTAACCCTAACCCTAACCCTAACCCTAACCCTAACCCTAACCCTAACCCTAACCCTAACCCTAACCCTAACCCTAACCCTAACCCTAACCCTAACCCTAACCCTAACCCTAACCCTAACCCTAACCCTAACCCTAACCCTAACCCTAACCCTAACCCTAACCCTAACCCTAACCCTAACCCTAACCCTAACCCTAACCCTAACCCTAACCCTAACCCTAACCCTAACCCTAACCCTAACCCTAACCCTAACCCTAACCCTAACCCTAACCCTAACCCTAACCCTAACCCTAACCCTAACCCTAACCCTAACCCTAACCCTAACCCTAACCCTAACCCTAACCCTAACCCTAACCCTAACCCTAACCCTAACCCTAACCCTAACCCTAACCCTAACCCTAACCCTAACCCTAACCCTAACCCTAACCCTAACCCTAACCCTAACCCTAACCCTAACCCTAACCCTAACCCTAACCCTAACCCTAACCCTAACCCTAACCCTAACCCTAACCCTAACCCTAACCCTAACCCTAACCCTAACCCTAACCCTAACCCTAACCCTAACCCTAACCCTAACCCTAACCCTAACCCTAACCCTAACCCTAACCCTAACCCTAACCCTAACCCTAACCCTAACCCTAACCCTAACCCTAACCCTAACCCTAACCCTAACCCTAACCCTAACCCTAACCCTAACCCTAACCCTAACCCTAACCCTAACCCTAACCCTAACCCTAACCCTAACCCTAACCCTAACCCTAACCCTAACCCTAACCCTAACCCTAACCCTAACCCTAACCCTAACCCTAACCCTAACCCTAACCCTAACCCTAACCCTAACCCTAACCCTAACCCTAACCCTAACCCTAACCCTAACCCTAACCCTAACCCTAACCCTAACCCTAACCCTAACCCTAACCCTAACCCTAACCCTAACCCTAACCCTAACCCTAACCCTAACCCTAACCCTAACCCTAACCCTAACCCTAACCCTAACCCTAACCCTAACCCTAACCCTAACCCTAACCCTAACCCTAACCCTAACCCTAACCCTAACCCTAACCCTAACCCTAACCCTAACCCTAACCCTAACCCTAACCCTAACCCTAACCCTAACCCTAACCCTAACCCTAACCCTAACCCTAACCCTAACCCTAACCCTAACCCTAACCCTAACCCTAACCCTAACCCTAACCCTAACCCTAACCCTAACCCTAACCCTAACCCTAACCCTAACCCTAACCCTAACCCTAACCCTAACCCTAACCCTAACCCTAACCCTAACCCTAACCCTAACCCTAACCCTAACCCTAACCCTAACCCTAACCCTAACCCTAACCCTAACCCTAACCCTAACCCTAACCCTAACCCTAACCCTAACCCTAACCCTAACCCTAACCCTAACCCTAACCCTAACCCTAACCCTAACCCTAACCCTAACCCTAACCCTAACCCTAACCCTAACCCTAACCCTAACCCTAACCCTAACCCTAACCCTAACCCTAACCCTAACCCTAACCCTAACCCTAACCCTAACCCTAACCCTAACCCTAACCCTAACCCTAACCCTAACCCTAACCCTAACCCTAACCCTAACCCTAACCCTAACCCTAACCCTAACCCTAACCCTAACCCTAACCCTAACCCTAACCCTAACCCTAACCCTAACCCTAACCCTAACCCTAACCCTAACCCTAACCCTAACCCTAACCCTAACCCTAACCCTAACCCTAACCCTAACCCTAACCCTAACCCTAACCCTAACCCTAACCCTAACCCTAACCCTAACCCTAACCCTAACCCTAACCCTAACCCTAACCCTAACCCTAACCCTAACCCTAACCCTAACCCTAACCCTAACCCTAACCCTAACCCTAACCCTAACCCTAACCCTAACCCTAACCCTAACCCTAACCCTAACCCTAACCCTAACCCTAACCCTAACCTAACCCTAACCCTAACCCTAACCCTAACCCTAACCCTAACCCTAACCCTAACCCTAACCCTAACCCTAACCCTAACCCTAACCCTAACCCTAACCCTAACCCTAACCCTAACCCTAACCCTAACCCTAACCCTAACCCTAACCCTAACCCTAACCCTAACCCTAACCCTAACCCTAACCCTAACCCTAACCCTAACCCTAACCCTAACCCTAACCCTAACCCTAACCCTAACCCTAACCCTAACCCTAACCCTAACCCTAACCCTAACCCTAACCCTAACCCTAACCCTAACCCTAACCCTAACCCTAACCCTAACCCTAACCCTAACCCTAACCCTAACCCTAACCCTAACCCTAACCCTAACCCTAACCCTAACCCTAACCCTAACCCTAACCCTAACCCTAACCCTAACCCTAACCCTAACCCTAACCCTAACCCTAACCCTAACCCTAACCCTAACCCTAACCCTAACCCTAACCCTAACCCTAACCCTAACCCTAACCCTAACCCTAACCCTAACCCTAACCCTAACCCTAACCCTAACCCTAACCCTAACCCTAACCCTAACCCTAACCCTAACCCTAACCCTAACCCTAACCCTAACCCTAACCCTAACCCTAACCCTAACCCTAACCCTAACCCTAACCCTAACCCTAACCCTAACCCTAACCCTAACCCTAACCCTAACCCTAACCCTAACCCTAACCCTAACCCTAACCCTAACCCTAACCCTAACCCTAACCCTAACCCTAACCCTAACCCTAACCCTAACCCTAACCCTAACCCTAACCCTAACCCTAACCCTAACCCTAACCCTAACCCTAACCCTAACCCTAACCCTAACCCTAACCCTAACCCTAACCCTAACCCTAACCCTAACCCTAACCCTAACCCTAACCCTAACCCTAACCCTAACCCTAACCCTAACCCTAACCCTAACCCTAACCCTAACCCTAACCCTAACCCTAACCCTAACCCTAACCCTAACCCTAACCCTAACCCTAACCCTAACCCTAACCCTAACCCTAACCCTAACCCTAACCCTAACCCTAACCCTAACCCTAACCCTAACCCTAACCCTAACCCTAACCCTAACCCTAACCCTAACCCTAACCCTAACCCTAACCCTAACCCTAACCCTAACCCTAACCCTAACCCTAACCCTAACCCTAACCCTAACCCTAACCCTAACCCTAACCCTAACCCTAACCCTAACCCTAACCCTAACCCTAACCCTAACCCTAACCCTAACCCTAACCCTAACCCTAACCCTAACCCTAACCCTAACCCTAACCCTAACCCTAACCCTAACCCTAACCCTAACCCTAACCCTAACCCTAACCCTAACCCTAACCCTAACCCTAACCCTAACCCTAACCCTAACCCTAACCCTAACCCTAACCCTAACCCTAACCCTAACCCTAACCCTAACCCTAACCCTAACCCTAACCCTAACCCTAACCCTAACCCTAACCCTAACCCTAACCCTAACCCTAACCCTAACCCTAACCCTAACCCTAACCCTAACCCTAACCCTAACCCTAACCCTAACCCTAACCCTAACCCTAACCCTAACCCTAACCCTAACCCTAACCCTAACCCTAACCCTAACCCTAACCCTAACCCTAACCCTAACCCTAACCCTAACCCTAACCCTAACCCTAACCCTAACCCTAACCCTAACCCTAACCCTAACCCTAACCCTAACCCTAACCCTAACCCTAACCCTAACCCTAACCCTAACCCTAACCCTAACCCTAACCCTAACCCTAACCCTAACCCTAACCCTAACCCTAACCCTAACCCTAACCCTAACCCTAACCCTAACCCTAACCCTAACCCTAACCCTAACCCTAACCCTAACCCTAACCCTAACCCTAACCCTAACCCTAACCCTAACCCTAACCCTAACCCTAACCCTAACCCTAACCCTAACCCTAACCCTAACCCTAACCCTAACCCTAACCCTAACCCTAACCCTAACCCTAACCCTAACCCTAACCCTAACCCTAACCCTAACCCTAACCCTAACCCTAACCCTAACCCTAACCCTAACCCTAACCCTAACCCTAACCCTAACCCTAACCCTAACCCTAACCCTAACCCTAACCCTAACCCTAACCCTAACCCTAACCCTAACCCTAACCCTAACCCTAACCCTAACCCTAACCCTAACCCTAACCCTAACCCTAACCCTAACCCTAACCCTAACCCTAACCCTAACCCTAACCCTAACCCTAACCCTAACCCTAACCCTAACCCTAACCCTAACCCTAACCCTAAAGCTAAAGCACAAGGTGCATTCATTTGGACAACAGCAACAGTCTGAGGTGCGGGCCAGAACCAAGAGGCAGACAACATAGGGAGGGCGTTTCCCCCCTCTGCCCACCATTTTAAAACCTAACCTTTGCAAGTGACGCACTAAGGACTTGGTCTGTTTGTTTGTAGCTCCCTGATGAGCCGCAAGATGGCGAAACCGGTCGGAGTGTTCCAAGAAGGAACGATGGATGGTACTTAAGGCTGGAGGACGGGACACATTCAGTAGTAGCCAAGCAGGAACTCTGGATGGTGCCTAAAGCTAAAGCACAAGGTGCATTCATTTGGACAACAGCAACAGTCTGAGGTGCGGGCCAGAACCAAGAGGCAGACAACATAGGGAGGGCGTTTCCCCCCTCTGCCCACCATTTTAAAACCTAACCTTTGCAAGTGACGCACTAAGGACTTGGTCTGTTTGTTTGTAGCTCCCTGATGAGCCGCAAGATGGCGAAACCGGTCGGAGTGTTCCAAGAAGGAACGATGGATGGTACTTAAGGCTGGAGGACGGGACACATTCAGTAGTAGCCAAGCAGGAACTCTGGATGGTGCCTAAAGCTAAAGCACAAGGTGCATTCATTTGGACAACAGCAACAGTCTGAGGTGCGGGCCAGAACCAAGAGGCAGACAACATAGGGAGGGCGTTTCCCCCCTCTGCCCACCATTTTAAAACCTAACCTTTGCAAGTGACGCACTAAGGACTTGGTCTGTTTGTTTGTAGCTCCCTGATGAGCCGCAAGATGGCGAAACCGGTCGGAGTGTTCCAAGAAGGAACGATGGATGGTACTTAAGGCTGGAGGACGGGACACATTCAGTAGTAGCCAAGCAGGAACTCTGGATGGTGCCTAAAGCTAAAGCACAAGGTGCATTCATTTGGACAACAGCAACAGTCTGAGGTGCGGGCCAGAACCAAGAGGCAGACAACATAGGGAGGGCGTTTCCCCCCTCTGCCCACCATTTTAAAACCTAACCCTAACCCTAACCCTAACCCTAACCCTAACCCTAACCCTAACCCTAACCCTAACCCTAACCCTAACCCTAACCCTAACCCTAACCCTAACCCTAACCCTAACCCTAATGCAGCGTAACCCTAACCCTAACCCTAACCCTAACCCTAACCCTAACCCTAACCCTAACCCTAACCCTAACCCTAACCCTAACCCTAACCCTAACCCTAACCCTAACCCTAACCCTAACCCTAACCCTAACCCTAACCCTAACCCTAACCCTAACCCTAACCCTAACCCTAACCCTAACCCTAACCCTAACCCTAACCCTAACCCTAACCCTAACCCTAACCCTAACCCTAACCCTAACCCTAACCCTAACCCTAACCCTAACCCTAACCCTAACCCTAACCCTAACCCTAACCCTAACCCTAACCCTAACCCTAACCCTAACCCTAACCCTAACCCTAACCCTAACCCTAACCCTAACCCTAACCCTAACCCTAACCCTAACCCTAACCCTAACCCTAACCCTAACCCTAACCCTAACCCTAACCCTAACCCTAACCCTAACCCTAACCCTAACCCTAACCCTAACCCTAACCCTAACCCTAACCCTAACCCTAACCCTAACCCTAACCCTAACCCTAACCCTAACCCTAACCCTAACCCTAACCCTAACCCTAACCCTAACCCTAACCCTAACCCTAACCCTAACCCTAACCCTAACCCTAACCCTAACCCTAACCCTAACCCTAACCCTAACCCTAACCCTAACCCTAACCCTAACCCTAACCCTAACCCTAACCCTAACCCTAACCCTAACCCTAACCCTAACCCTAACCCTAACCCTAACCCTAACCCTAACCCTAACCCTAACCCTAACCCTAACCCTAACCCTAACCCTAACCCTAACCCTAACCCTAACCCTAACCCTAACCCTAACCCTAACCCTAACCCTAACCCTAACCCTAACCCTAACCCTAACCCTAACCCTAACCCTAACCCTAACCCTAACCCTAACCCTAACCCTAACCCTAACCCTAACCCTAACCCTAACCCTAACCCTAACCCTAACCCTAACCCTAACCCTAACCCTAACCCTAACCCTAACCCTAACCCTAACCCTAACCCTAACCCTAACCCTAACCCTAACCCTAACCCTAACCCTAACCCTAACCCTAACCCTAACCCTAACCCTAACCCTAACCCTAACCCTAACCCTAACCCTAACCCTAACCCTAACCCTAACCCTAACCCTAACCCTAACCCTAACCCTAACCCTAACCCTAACCCTAACCCTAACCCTAACCCTAACCCTAACCCTAACCCTAACCCTAACCCTAACCCTAACCCTAACCCTAACCCTAACCCTAACCCTAACCCTAACCCTAACCCTAACCCTAACCCTAACCCTAACCCTAACCCTAACCCTAACCCTAACCCTAACCCTAACCCTAACCCTAACCCTAACCCTAACCCTAACCCTAACCCTAACCCTAACCCTAACCCTAACCCTAACCCTAACCCTAACCCTAACCCTAACCCTAATGCAGCTAACCCTAACCCTAACCCTAACCCTAACCCTAACCCTAACCCTAACCCTAACCCTAACCCTAACCCTAACCCTAACCCTAACCCTAACCCTAACCCTAACCCTAACCCTAACCCTAACCCTAACCCTAACCCTAACCCTAACCCTAACCCTAACCCTAACCCTAACCCTAACCCTAACCCTAACCCTAACCCTAACCCTAACCCTAACCCTAACCCTAACCCTAACCCTAACCCTAACCCTAACCCTAACCCTAACCCTAACCCTAACCCTAACCCTAACCCTAACCCTAACCCTAACCCTAACCCTAACCCTAACCCTAACCCTAACCCTAACCCTAACCCTAACCCTAACCCTAACCCTAACCCTAACCCTAACCCTAACCCTAACCCTAACCCTAACCCTAACCCTAACCCTAACCCTAACCCTAACCCTAACCCTAACCCTAACCCTAACCCTAACCCTAACCCTAACCCTAACCCTAACCCTAACCCTAACCCTAACCCTAACCCTAACCCTAACCCTAACCCTAACCCTAACCCTAACCCTAACCCTAACCCTAACCCTAACCCTAACCCTAACCCTAACCCTAACCCTAACCCTAACCCTAACCCTAACCCTAACCCTAACCCTAACCCTAACCCTAACCCTAACCCTAACCCTAACCCTAACCCTAACCCTAACCCTAACCCTAACCCTAACCCTAACCCTAACCCTAACCCTAACCCTAACCCTAACCCTAACCCTAACCCTAACCCTAACCCTAACCCTAACCCTAACCCTAACCCTAATGCAAGAAAAAGAAGCCAGGTGGTAAGGTAAAGCGTGGGCCAACCAAAAGTGGCAGGTATAAGTGACAAGAAGCTCAAGGGATGAGTGAGAATACGAACACAAGAGGGTGTAACTACCCTCCTGCCCACACCATACAACCTAACCCTAACCCTAACCCTAACCCTAACCCTAACCCTAACCCTAACCCTAACCCTAACCCTAACCCTAACCCTAACCCTAACCCTAACCCTAACCCTAACCCTAACCCTAACCCTAACCCTAACCCTAACCCTAACCCTAACCCTAACCCTAACCCTAACCCTAACCCTAACCCTAACCCTAACCCTAACCCTAACCCTAACCCTAACCCTAACCCTAACCCTAACCCTAACCCTAACCCTAACCCTAACCCTAACCCTAACCCTAACCCTAACCCTAACCCTAACCCTAACCCTAACCCTAACCCTAACCCTAACCCTAACCCTAACCCTAACCCTAACCCTAACCCTAACCCTAACCCTAACCCTAACCCTAACCCTAACCCTAACCCTAACCCTAACCCTAACCCTAACCCTAACCCTAACCCTAACCCTAACCCTAACCCTAACCCTAACCCTAACCCTAACCCTAACCCTAACCCTAACCCTAACCCTAACCCTAACCCTAACCCTAACCCTAACCCTAACCCTAACCCTAACCCTAACCCTAACCCTAATGCAGCGTAACCCTAACCCTAACCCTAACCCTAACCCTAACCCTAACCCTAACCCTAACCCTAACCCTAACCCTAACCCTAACCCTAACCCTAACCCTAACCCTAACCCTAACCCTAACCCTAACCCTAACCCTAACCCTAACCCTAACCCTAACCCTAACCCTAACCCTAACCCTAACCCTAACCCTAACCCTAACCCTAACCCTAACCCTAACCCTAACCCTAACCCTAACCCTAACCCTAACCCTAACCCTAACCCTAACCCTAACCCTAACCCTAACCCTAACCCTAACCCTAACCCTAACCCTAACCCTAACCCTAACCCTAACCCTAACCCTAACCCTAACCCTAACCCTAACCCTAACCCTAACCCTAACCCTAACCCTAACCCTAACCCTAACCCTAACCCTAACCCTAACCCTAACCCTAACCCTAACCCTAACCCTAACCCTAACCCTAACCCTAACCCTAACCCTAACCCTAACCCTAACCCTAACCCTAACCCTAACCCTAACCCTAACCCTAACCCTAACCCTAACCCTAACCCTAACCCTAACCCTAACCCTAACCCTAACCCTAACCCTAACCCTAACCCTAACCCTAACCCTAACCCTAACCCTAACCCTAACCCTAACCCTAACCCTAACCCTAACCCTAACCCTAACCCTAACCCTAACCCTAACCCTAACCCTAACCCTAACCCTAACCCTAACCCTAACCCTAACCCTAACCCTAACCCTAACCCTAACCCTAACCCTAACCCTAACCCTAACCCTAACCCTAACCCTAACCCTAACCCTAACCCTAACCCTAACCCTAACCCTAACCCTAACCCTAACCCTAACCCTAACCCTAACCCTAACCCTAACCCTAACCCTAACCCTAACCCTAACCCTAACCCTAACCCTAACCCTAACCCTAACCCTAACCCTAACCCTAACCCTAATGTAGCCCTGAACCGAACTGCGACCCTGACCCTCACCTAACCCCAACACTAACCCCAGTGCAGCAACCCTAACCCTAACCTGAACCCACCAACCTCAATACAACATAACCCTAACACTACTTAAAATAAAGGGTAGGGTTCCAAAACCAATAAATACGACATAGAGACCATAAATTGGCAAAACCCAGGAACTGATTATAACCCCAGAGGGGGATCAAAGGATTACAGATCAAGAAATTACTAAGAAGAGATCGGCAAGAAAAAGAAGCCAGGTGGTAAGGTAAAGCGTGGGACAACCAAAAGTGGCAGGTTTCAGTGACAAGAAGCTCAAGTGTTGAGTGAGAATACGAACACAAGAGGGTGAAACGACCCTCCTGCCCACACCATACAAACTAACCCTAACCCTAACCCTAACTCTAACCCTAATGCAACCCTAACCCTAACCCTAACCGTAACCCTAACCCTAACACTAACCCTAACCCTAAGCCTAACCCTAACCCTAACCCTAACCCTAACCCTAATCCTAACCATAACCCTAACCCTAACCCTAATGCAGTATAACCCTAACCCTAACCCTAACCCTAATGCAGCATAACCCTAACCCTAACCCTAACCCTAACCCTAACTCTAACCCTAACCCTAACCCTAATGCAGCGTAACCCTAACCCTAACCCTTACCCTAACCCTAATGCAGCGCTAAAGCACAAGGTGCATTCATTTGGACAACAGCAATAGTCTGAGTTGCGGGCCAGAACGAAGAGGCAGACAACATAGGGAGGGCGTTTCCCCCCTCTGCACACCATGTTAAACCTAACCCTAATTGTAGCCAATTGGATACAAAATTGGCTTGACGACAGAAGACAGAGGGTGGTTGTCGAGGGTTGTTTTTCAAACTGGATGCCTGTGTCCAGCGGTGTGCCTCAGGGATCGGTGCTGGGTCCGCTGTTATTTGTTATTTATATTAATGATTTGGATGAGAATTTAGGAGGCATGGTTAGTAAGTTTGCAGATGACACCAAGATTGGTGGCATTGTGGACAGTGAAGAAGGTTATCTAGGATTGCAACGGGATCTTGATAAATTGGGCCAGTGGGCCGATGAATGGCAGATGGAGTTTAATTTAGATAAATGTGAGGTGATGCATTTTGGTAGATCGAATCGGGCCAGGACCTACTCCGTTAATGGTAGGGCGTTGGGGAGAGTTATAGAACAAAGAGATCTAGGAGTACAGATTCATAGCTCCTTGAAAGTGGAGTCACAGGTGGATAGGGTGGTGAAGAAGGCATTCAGCATGCTTGGTTTCATTGGTCAGAACATTGAATGCAGGAGTTGGGATGTCTTGTTGAAGTTGTACAGGGCATTGGTGAGGCCACACTTGGAGTACTGTGTACAGTTCTGGTCACCCTATTATAGAAAGGATATTATTAAACTAGAAAGAGTGCAGAAAAGATTTACTAGGATGCTACCGGGACTTGATGGTTTGACTTACAGGGAGAGGTTAGACAGACTGGGACTTTATTCCCTGGAGAGTAGGAGGTTAAGGGGTGATCTTATAGAAGTCTATAAAATAATGAGGGGCATAGATAAGGTCGATAGTCAAAATCTTTTCCCAAAGGTAGGGGAGTCTATAACGAGGGGGCACAGATTTAAGGTGAGAGGGGAGAGATACAAAAGGATCCAGAGGGGCAATTTTTTCACTCAAAGGGTGGTGAGTGTCTGGAACGAGCTGCCAGAGGCAGTAGTAGAGGCGAGTACAATTTTGTCTTTTAAAAAGCATTTGGACAGTTACATGGGTAAGATGGGTATAGAGGGATATGGGCCAAGTGCAGGCAATTGGGACTAGCTTAGTGGTATAAACTGGGCGACATGGACATGTTGGGCCGAAGGGCCTGAATCCATGTTGTAACTTCTATGATTCTATGATTCTAACCCTAACCCTAACCCTAACCCTAACCCTAACTCTAACCCTAACTCCCTGAGGAGCCGCAAGACGGTGAAACCGGTCGGAGTGTTCCAAGAAGGAACGATGGATGGTACTTAAGGCTGGAGGACGAGACACATTCAGTAGTAGCCAAGCAGGAACTCTGGATGGTGCCTAAAGCTAAAGCACAAGGTGCATTCATTTGGACAACAGCAACAGTCTGAGGTGCGCGCCAGAACCAAGAGGCAGACAACATCGGGAGGGCGTTTCCCCCCTCTGCCCACCATTTTAAAACCTAACCTTTGCAAGTGACGCACGAAGGACTTTGTCTGTTTGTTTGTAGCTCCCTGAGGAGCCTCAAGGGCGGCGAAACCGGTCGGAGTGTTCCAAGAAGGAACGATGGATGGTAATTAAAGCTGGAGGACGAGACACATTCAGTAGTAGCCAAGCAGGAACTCTGGATGGTGCCTAAAGCTAAAGCACAAGGTGCATTCATTTGGACAACAGCAACAGTCTGAGGTGCGGGCCAGAACCAAGAGGCAGACAACATAGGGAGGGCGTTTCCCCCCTCTGTCCACCATTTTAAAACCTAACCCTAACTCTAACCCTAACCCTAACCCTAACCCTAACGCAATACACTTTACCATGGACATTGAAAGCCTATACACAAACATAGAAACAGACAGAGGCATACAGGCAGTGGAAAATATCCTTAGAAAGTTCCCCCAACCCCACAGACCAGATGCAGCCATAATCCAGCTATTACACCTCGGACTAACAAAAAATGACTTTGAATTCCAGGAGCAATTCTACCTACAGATTAAGGGCACGGCTATGGGCAAGAAATTTGCCCCGGCCTACGCAAACATATACATGGCAGACTGGGAAAACACAGTCTTTGAAAAGTGTTCCAAGCTCCCGATGTGTTATTACAGATACCTGGATGACATATGGGGAGTCTGGACTCACACAGAAACAGAATTGCAAGAATTTGTAGGTATTCTCAACAGTCACCACCAATCTATTAAACTTAAAGTTACAACACATAGAGAAAGTGTGGATTTCCTGGACACCACAGTATTTAAATTACAACAGGAGAATAACAGCCACAAGCTAGCAACAAAGGTATTCTTTAAAGAAACAGACACACACACACTCCTGCACATAAACAGCCACCATCCAAAACATACCTTTCGGGGGCTGGTGAAGTCACAACTGACACGTTTTCACCGCATATGCACAAACGGAGAGGACTTTAGGGAAGCCACCACAACCCTATTTACTGCACTGAGACAGAGAGGTTACACTAAAAGGTTCCTCAGGCACCTTAAGTCTGATTTCCTGAAGGGACTGAATAGCCCACGGCCAAACAGAGAAGTAGCAAGACTACCACTGATAACGACATACGATACAACGACCAAACTAATGCATGGAGTGATTAAAACCCAATTTGGGAAACTAAAGAGGATGTTGACACACTTAGCCGATACAACATAACATCAGCATACAGAAGAAGTCAAAACCTTCGCGGTATGCTGGTTCGGAGTAGGATAAGAAAACAGACAACCCAGAACTGCACAAACCCAAAATGTGGGACGTGTAAATACCTAATAATC
>NW_027139012.1:757500-767500 GCF_035084215.1 Heptranchias perlo | reverse complement strand
CGTTGGGGAGAGTTATAGAACAAAGAGATCTAGGAGTACAGATTCATAGCTCCTTGAAAGTGGAGTCACAGGTGGATAGGGTGGTGAAGAAGGCATTCAGCATGCTTGGTTTCATTGGTCAGAACATTGAATGCAGGAGTTGGGATGTCTTGTTGAAGTTGTACAGGGCATTGGTGAGGCCACACTTGGAGTACTGTGTACAGTTCTGGTCACCCTATTATAGAAAGGATATTATTAAACTAGAAAGAGTGCAGAAAAGATTTACTAGGATGCTACCGGGACTTGATGGTTTGACTTACAGGGAGAGGTTAGACAGACTGGGACTTTATTCCCTGGAGAGTAGGAGGTTAAGGGGTGATCTTATAGAAGTCTATAAAATAATGAGGGGCATAGATAAGGTCGATAGTCAAAATCTTTTCCCAAAGGTAGGGGAGTCTATAACGAGGGGGCACAGATTTAAGGTGAGAGGGGAGAGATACAAAAGGATCCAGAGGGGCAATTTTTTCACTCAAAGGGTGGTGAGTGTCTGGAACGAGCTGCCAGAGGCAGTAGTAGAGGCGAGTACAATTTTGTCTTTTAAAAAGCATTTGGACAGTTACATGGGTAAGATGGGTATAGAGGGATATGGGCCAAGTGCAGGCAATTGGGACTAGCTTAGTGGTATAAACTGGGCGACATGGACATGTTGGGCCGAAGGGCCTGAATCCATGTTGTAACTTCTATGATTCTATGATTCTAACCCTAACCCTAACCCTAACCCTAACCCTAACTCTAACCCTAACTCCCTGAGGAGCCGCAAGACGGTGAAACCGGTCGGAGTGTTCCAAGAAGGAACGATGGATGGTACTTAAGGCTGGAGGACGAGACACATTCAGTAGTAGCCAAGCAGGAACTCTGGATGGTGCCTAAAGCTAAAGCACAAGGTGCATTCATTTGGACAACAGCAACAGTCTGAGGTGCGCGCCAGAACCAAGAGGCAGACAACATCGGGAGGGCGTTTCCCCCCTCTGCCCACCATTTTAAAACCTAACCTTTGCAAGTGACGCACGAAGGACTTTGTCTGTTTGTTTGTAGCTCCCTGAGGAGCCGCAAGGGCGGCGAAACCGGTCGGAGTGTTCCAAGAAGGAACGATGGATGGTAATTAAAGCTGGAGGACGAGACACATTCAGTAGTAGCCAAGCAGGAACTCTGGATGGTGCCTAAAGCTAAAGCACAAGGTGCATTCATTTGGACAACAGCAACAGTCTGAGGTGCGGGCCAGAACCAAGAGGCAGACAACATAGGGAGGGCGTTTCCCCCCTCTGTCCACCATTTTAAAACCTAACCCTAACTCTAACCCTAACCCTAACCCTAAACCTAACGCAATACACTTTACCATGGACATTGAAAGCCTATGCACAAACATGGAAACAGACAGAGGCATACAGGCAGTGGAAAATATCCTTAGAAAGTTCCCCCAACCCCACAGACCAGATGCAGCCATAATCCAGCTATTACACCTCGGACAAATAAAAAATGACTTTGAATTCCAGGAGCAATTCTACCTACAGATTAAGGGCACGGCTATGGGCAAGAAATTTGCCCCGGCCTACGCAAACATATACATGGCAGACTGGGAAAACACAGTCTTTGAAAAGTGTTCCGAGATCCCGATGTGTTATTACAGATACCTGGATGACATATGGGGAGTCTGGACTCACACAGAAACAGAATTGCAAGAATTTGTAGGTATTCTCAACAGTCACCACCAATCTATTAAACTTAAAGTTACAACACATAGAGAAAGTGTGGATTTCCTGGACACCACAGTATTTAAATTACAACAGGAGAATAACAGCCACAAGCTAGCAACAAAGGTATTCTTTAAAGAAACAGACACACACACACTCCTGCACATAAGCAGCCACCATCCAAAACATACCTTTCGGGGGCTGGTGAAGTCACAACTGACACGTTTTCACCGCATATGCACAAACGGAGAGGACTTTAGGGAAGCCACCACAACCCTATTTACTGCACTGAGACAGAGAGGTTACACTAAAAGGTTCCTCAGGCACCTTAAGTCTGATTTCCTGAAGGGACTGAATAGCCCACGGCCAAACAGAGAAGTAGCAAGACTACCACTGATAACGACATACGATACAACGACCAAACTAATGCATGGAGTGATTAAAACCCAATTTGGGAAACTAAAGAGGATGTTGACACACTTAGCCGATACAACATAACATCAGCATACATAAGAAGTCAAAACCTTCGCGGTATGCTGGTTCGGAGTAGGATAAGAAAACAGACAACCCAGAACTGCACAAACCCAAAATGTGGGACGTGTAAATACCTAATAATCCGCAAAATGATACAAAATAGACACACAGGAAAAGCAGCCCTAATTAAACAAAGAATTACATGTGAACAGCACAATGCTGTATATGCAATTCGATGCAAACAATGCCACATCTTGTATGTAGGAGAAACAGGGAATAGTCTAAGGATGAGGCTCACAGGGCACCTCAGTGCTATTAGAACAAAGGATGTATACAAACCTACCTCCCGACACTTCATGGAGCATGGTCTTGAATCCCTGGAATTTATGGGGTTGGAGACCAACATGAACTGGACAACCTCACAAAGGAAGAGGAGGGAAAAACACTGGATAACAACCCTACAAACTCAGTTACCAAAGGGCTTAAATCAGATCTAAAATGGGGGAAATCCAACATCAAGAAACAAAACTGCCCCGACCTTAATTACCACAAATCCCAACCCCAGCTTGATAAACCTCTCAAATCGCAACCACACCCTACCCTAATCACAATAAACAGAGCGAACCCCTACTGTTTGAGCTAACCAAAACCACTAAACCGCACACTGCCCACAACAAACAGACCAAAGCACCAACCCTAACTACAAACAGACCCCATCCATATCCCAAATCCTAACTCCAATGCACCCCACTCTACCCCTAAATCCTAATCGTAACTCTAATACAGCAACCCTAATCTCCCACCCCACCCCTAAAATCTAAACCTAACACACCCCACCCTACTCCTAAACCCTGACCCTCACTTAACCCTACCCCAAATGCAACCCTAACCCATAACTCTAACCCCCTAGCCCTGAATCTAATCACAACTCTGACCCTGGACCCTAACCCTGATGCACCCTACCCTACCCCTAAACACCTAACCATAACCCTGATGCACCCTACCCTACCCCTGAACACCTAACCCTAACCCTGATGCACCCAACCCTACCCCTAAAACTTAACCCTAACCCCACCCCACCCCTAAACACCTAACCCTAACCCTGATGCACCCCAACCTAACCCCAATATAGCCCTGAACCTAACTGCGACCCTGACCCTCACCTAACCCCAACACTAACCCCAGTGCAGCAACCCTAACCCTAACCTGAACCTACCAACCTCAATACAACATATCTCTAAAACTACTTAAAATAAAGGGTAGGGTTCCAACACCAATAAATACTACATAGAGACCATAAATTGGCAAAACCCAGGAACTGATTATAACCCCAGAGGGGGATCAAAGGATTACGGATCAAGAAATTACTAAGAAGAGATCGGCAAGAAAAAGAAGCCAGGTGGTAAGGTAAAGCGTGGGCCAACCAAAAGTGGCAGGTTTCAGTGACAAGAAGCTCAGGGGTTGAGTGAGAATACGAACACAAGAGGGTGTAACGACCCTCCTGCCCACACTAACCCTAACCCTAACTCTAACCCTAATGCAACCCTAACCCTAACCCTAACCGTAACCCTAACCCTAACACTAACCCTAACCCTAACCCTAACCCTAACCCTAATGCAGCGTAACCCTAACCCTAACCCTAACCCTAACCCTAACCCTAACCCTAACACTAACCCTAACCCTAACCCAAACCCTAACCCTAACCCTAACCCTAATGCAGTATAACCCTAACCCTAACCCTAACCCTAATGCAGCATAACCCTAACCCTAACCCTAACCCTAACCCTAACTCTAACCCTAACCCTAACCCTAATGCAGCGTAACCCTAACCCTAACCCTTACCCTAACCCTAATGCAGCGCTAAAGCACAAGGTGCATTCATTTGGACAACAGCAATAGTCTGAGTTGCGGGCCAGAACGAAGAGGCAGACAACACAGGGAGGGCGTTTCCCCCCTCTGCACACCATGTTAAACCTAACCCTAATTGTAGCCAATTGGATACAAAATTGGCTTGACGACAGAAGACAGAGGGTGGTTGTCGAGGGTTGTTTTTCAAACTGGATGCCTGTGTCCAGCGGTGTGCCTCAGGGATCGGTGCTGGGTCCGCTGTTATTTGTTATTTATATTAATGATTTGGATGAGAATTTAGGAGGCATGGTTAGTAAGTTTGCAGATGACACCAAGATTGGTGGCATTGTGGACAGTGAAGAAGGTTATCTAGGATTGCAACGGGATCTTGATAAATTGGGCCAGTGGGCCGATGAATGGCAGATGGAGTTTAATTTAGATAAATGTGAGGTGATGCATTTTGGTAGATCGAATCGGGCCAGGACCTACTCCGTTAATGGTAGGGCGTTGGGGAGAGTTATAGAACAAAGAGATCTAGGAGTACAGATTCATAGCTCCTTGAAAGTGGAGTCACAGGTGGATAGGGTGGTGAAGAAGGCATTCAGCATGCTTGGTTTCATTGGTCAGAACATTGAATGCAGGAGTTGGGATGTCTTGTTGAAGTTGTACAGGGCATTGGTGAGGCCACACTTGGAGTACTGTGTACAGTTCTGGTCACCCTATTATAGAAAGGATATTATTAAACTAGAAAGAGTGCAGAAAAGATTTACTAGGATGCTACCGGGACTTGATGGTTTGACTTACAGGGAGAGGTTAGACAGACTGGGACTTTATTCCCTGGAGAGTAGGAGGTTAAGGGGTGATCTTATAGAAGTCTATAAAATAATGAGGGGCATAGATAAGGTCGATAGTCAAAATCTTTTCCCAAAGGTAGGGGAGTCTATAACGAGGGGGCACAGATTTAAGGTGAGAGGGGAGAGATACAAAAGGATCCAGAGGGGCAATTTTTTCACTCAAAGGGTGGTGAGTGTCTGGAACGAGCTGCCAGAGGCAGTAGTAGAGGCGAGTACAATTTTGTCTTTTAAAAAGCATTTGGACAGTTACATGGGTAAGATGGGTATAGAGGGATATGGGCCAAGTGCAGGCAATTGGGACTAGCTTAGTGGTATAAACTGGGCGACATGGACATGTTGGGCCGAAGGGCCTGAATCCATGTTGTAACTTCTATGATTCTATGATTCTAACCCTAACCCTAACCCTAACCCTAACCCTAACTCTAACCCTAACTCCCTGAGGAGCCGCAAGACGGTGAAACCGGTCGGAGTGTTCCAAGAAGGAACGATGGATGGTACTTAAGGCTGGAGGACGAGACACATTCAGTAGTAGCCAAGCAGGAACTCTGGATGGTGCCTAAAGCTAAAGCACAAGGTGCATTCATTTGGACAACAGCAACAGTCTGAGGTGCGCGCCAGAACCAAGATGCAGACAACATCGGGAGGGCGTTTCCCCCCTCTGCCCACCATTTTAAAACCTAACCTTTGCAAGTGACGCACGAAGGACTTTGTCTGTTTGTTTGTAGCTCCCTGAGGAGCCGCAAGGGCGGCGAAACCGGTCGGAGTGTTCCAAGAAGGAACGATGGATGGTAATTAAAGCTGGAGGACGAGACACATTCAGTAGTAGCCAAGCAGGAACTCTGGATGGTGCCTAAAGCTAAAGCACAAGGTGCATTCATTTGGACAACAGCAACAGTCTGAGGTGCGGGCCAGAACCAAGAGGCAGACAACATAGGGAGGGCGTTTCCCCCCTCTGTCCACCATTTTAAAACCTAACCCTAACTCTAACCCTAACCCTAACCCTAACCCTAACGCAATACACTTTACCATGGACATTGAAAGCCTATACACAAACATGGAAACAGACAGAGGCATACAGGCAGTGGAAAATATCCTTAGAAAGTTCCCCCAACCCCACAGACCAGATGCAGCCATAATCCAGCTATTACACCTCGGACAAATAAAAAATGACTTTGAATTCCAGGAGCAATTCTACCTACAGATTAAGGGCACGGCTATGGGCAAGAAATTTGCCCCGGCCTACGCAAACATATACATGGCAGACTGGGAAAACACAGTCTTTGAAAAGTGTTCCGAGATCCCGATGTGTTATTACAGATACCTGGATGACATATGGGGAGTCTGGACTCACACAGAAACAGAATTGCAAGAATTTGTAGGTATTCTCAACAGTCACCACCAATCTATTAAACTTAAAGTTACAACACATAGAGAAAGTGTGGATTTCCTGGACACCACAGTATTTAAATTACAACAGGAGAATAACAGCCACAAGCTAGCAACAAAGGTATTCTTTAAAGAAACAGACACACACACACTCCTGCACATAAGCAGCCACCATCCAAAACATACCTTTCGGGGGCTGGTGAAGTCACAACTGACACGTTTTCACCGCATATGCACAAACGGAGAGGACTTTAGGGAAGCCACCACAACCCTATTTACTGCACTGAGACAGAGAGGTTACACTAAAAGGTTCCTCAGGCACCTTAAGTCTGATTTCCTGAAGGGACTGAATAGCCCACGGCCAAACAGAGAAGTAGCAAGACTACCACTGATAACGACATACGATACAACGACCAAACTAATGCATGGAGTGATTAAAACCCAATTTGGGAAACTAAAGAGGATGTTGACACACTTAGCCGATACAACATAACATCAGCATACATAAGAAGTCAAAACCTTCGCGGTATGCTGGTTCGGAGTAGGATAAGAAAACAGACAACCCAGAACTGCACAAACCCAAAATGTGGGACGTGTAAATACCTAATAATCCGCAAAATGATACAAAATAGACACACAGGAAAAGCAGCCCTAATTAAACAAAGAATTACATGTGAACAGCACAATGCTGTATATGCAATTCGATGCAAACAATGAAACATCTTGTATGTAGGAGAAACAGGGAATAGTCTAAGGATGAGGCTCACAGGGCACCTCAGTGCTATTAGAACAAAGGATGTATACAAACCTACCTCCCGACACTTCATGGAGCATGGTCTTGAATCCCTGGAATTTATGGGGTTGGAGACCAACATGAACTGGACAACCTCACAAAGGAAGAGGAGGGAAAAACACTGGATAACAACCCTACAAATTCAGTTACCAAAGGGCTTAAATCAGATCTAAAATGGGGGAAATCCAACATCAAAAAACAAAACTGCCCCGACCTTAATTACCACAAATCCCAACCCCAGCTTGATAAACCTCTCAAATCGCAACCACACCCTACCCTAATCACAATAAACAGAGCGAACCCCTACTGTTTGAGCTAACCAAAACCACTAAACCCCACACTGCCCACAACAAACAGACCAAAGCACCAACCCTAACTACAAACAGACCCCATCCATATCCCAAATCCTAACTCCAATGCACCCCACTCTACCCCTAAAGCCTAATCGTAACTCTAATACAGCAATCCTAATCTCCCACCCCACCCCTAAAATCTAAACCTAACACACCCCACCCTACTCCTAAACCCTGACCCTCACTTAACCCTACCCCAAATGCAACCCTAACCCAAAACTCTAACCCCCTAGCCCTGAATCTAATCACAACTCTGACCCTGGACCCTAACCCTGATGCACCCTACCCTACCCCTAAACACCTAACCATAACCCTGATGCACCCTACCCTACCCCTAAACACCTAACCCTAACCCTGATGCACCCAACCCTACCCTAAAACTTAACCCTAACCCCACCCCACCCCTAAACACCTAACCCTAACCCTGATGCACCCCAACCTAACCCCAATATAGCCCTGAACCTAACTGGGACCCTGACCCTCACCTAACCCCAACACTAACCCCAGTGCAGCAACCCTAACCCTAACCTGAACCCACCAACCTCAATACAACATATCCCTAACACTACTTAAAATAAAGGGTAGGGTTCCAACACCAATAAATACTACATAGAGACCATAAATTGGCAAAACCCAGGAACTGATTATAACCCCAGAGGGGGATCAAAGGATTACGGATCAAGAAATTACAAAGAAGAGATCGGCAAGAAAAAGAAGCCACGTGGTAAGGTAAAGCGTGGGCCAACCAAAAGTGGCAGGTTTCAGTGACAAGAAGCTCAAGAGTTGAGTGAGAATACGAACACAAGAGGGTGTAACGACCCTCCTGCCCACACCATACAACCTAACCCTAACCCTAACCCTAACTCTAACCCTAATGCAACCCTAACCCTAACCCTAACCGTAACCCTAACCCTAACACTAACCCTAACCCTAACCCAAACCCTAACCCTAACCCTAATGCAGTGTAACCCTAACCCTAACCCTAACCCTAATGCAGCATAACCCTAACCCTAACCCTAACCCTAACTCTTACCCTAATGCAACCCTAACCCTAACCCTAACCCTAAACCTAACCCTAACCCTAACCCTAACCCTAACCCTAATGCAGTGTAACCCTAACCCTAAGCCTAACCCTAACCCTAACTCTAACCCTAATGCAACCCTAACCCTAACCCTAACCGTAACCCTAACCCTAACACTAACCCTAACCCTAACCCTAACCCATAACTCTAACCCCCTAGCCCTGAATCTAATCACAACTCTGACCCTGGTCCCCTAACCCTGATGCACCCTACCCTACCCCTAAACACCTAACCCTAACCCTGATGCACCCTACCCTACCCCTAAACACCTAACCCTAACCCTGATGCACCCAACCCTACCCCTAAAACTTAACCCTAACCCCACCCCACCCCTAAACACCTAACCCTAACCCTGATGCACCCCAACCTAACCCCAATTTAGCCCTGAACCGAACTGCGACCCTGACCCTCACCTAACCCCAACACTAACCCCAGTGCAGCAACACTAACCCTAACCTGAACCCACCAACCTCAATACAACATAACCCTAACACTACTTAAAATAAAGGGTAGGGTTCCAACACCAATAAATACGACATAGAGACCATAAATTGGCAAAACCCAGGAACTGATTATAACCCCAGAGGGGGATCAAAGGATTACAGATCAAGAAATTACTAAGAAGAGATCGGCAAGAAAAAGAAGCCAGGTGGTAAGGTAAAGCGTGGGACAACCAAAAGTGGCAGGTTTCAGTGACAAGAAGCTCAAGTGTTGAGTGAGAATACGAACACAAGAGGGTGAAACGACCCTCCTGCCCACACCATACAAACTAACCCTAACCCTAACCCTAACTCTAACCCTAATGCAACCCTAACCCTAACCCTAACCGTAACCCTAACACTAACCCTAACCCTAACCCTAACCCTAACCCTAACCCTAACCCTAACCCTAACCCTAACCCTAACCCTAACATAACCCTAACACTACTTAAAATAAAGGGTAGGGTTCCAACACCAATAAATACGACATAGAGACCATAAATTGGCAAAACCCAGGAACTGATTATAACCCCAGAGGGGGATCAAAGGATTACAGATCAAGAAATTACTAAGAAGAGATCGGCAAGAAAAAGAAGCCAGGTGGTAAGGTAAAGCGTGGGACAACCAAAAGTGGCAGGTTTCAGTGACAAGAAGCTCAAGTGTTGAGTGAGAATACGAACACAAGAGGGTGAAACGACCCTCCTGCCCACACCATACAAACTAACCCTAACCCTAACCCTAACTCTAACCCTAATGCAACCCTAACCCTAACCCTAACCGTAACCCTAACCCTAACACTAACCCTAACCCTAACCCTAACCCTAACCCTAACCCTAACCCTAACCCTAATGCAGCATAACCCTAACCCTAACCCTAACCCTAACTCTAACCCTAACCCTAACCCTAATGCAGCGTAACCCTAACCCTAACCCTTACCCTAACCCTAATGCAGCGCTAAAGCACAAGGTGCATTCATTTGGACAACAGCAATAGTCTGAGTT